>NC_046661.1:3916301-3917747 GCF_010883055.1 Belonocnema kinseyi | reverse complement strand
ATGCTGGCTTCAGGTGACTCTGGCATGCGAAACTCGGAAACTATTAGTGATATGAAGATCTGCTTTGCGCAGGAATTTAGTGCTAATTAAGTGCTAATATATGCTGCGAAAACTAAATTTTGTGCCCGGTAATTTTGATCAAAAACATGTCGTAATGCTAGCTTCAGGCGACTCTGGTATGTGAAGCTCGGAAACTATTAGTGGTATCAAGATCAGCTTTGCGCAGGAATTTAATGCTAATTAAGTGCTCTGGATTTATGCCTTGCAAAAAATCCGGGCACTTTTTTTTTACCAAAAACGTGTACTAGTGCTGGCTTCAGGTGTCTCTAGTATCCGAAACTCGGAAACTATTAGTGGCATCAAATTCTCCTTTGCGCAGGAATTTAGTGCTAATTAAGTGCTCTGGATTTGTGCTATTCAAAAAATCCGGGCACTTTTTTTACCAAAAACGTGTGGTAATGCTGGCTTCAGGTGACCGGTGTTGTGAAACACGGAAAATATTAGTGGTATCAAGATCTGCTTTGCGTCAGAATTTAGGGCTAATTAAGTGCTAATATATTCTGCAAAAACTAAATTTTGTGCCCGGTAATTTTGATCAAAAACATGTAGTAGTGCTGGCTTCAGGTGACTCTGGTATGCGAAACTCGGAAACTATTAGTGATATCAAATTCTCCTTTGCGCAGGAATTTAGTGCTAATTAAGTGCTATGGATTTATGCCTTGCAAAAAATCCGGGCACTTTTTTTTTAACCAAAAACGTGTAGTAATGCTGGCTTCAGGTGACTCTGGCATGCGAAACTCGGAAACTATTAGTGATATCAAGATCTGCTTTGCGCAGGAATTTAGTGCTAATTAAGTGCTAATATATGCTGCGAAAACTAAATTTTGTGCCCGGTAATTTTGATCAAAAACATGTAGTAATGCTAGCTTCAGGCGACTCAGGTATGTGAAGCTCGGAAACTATTAGTGGTATCAAGATCAGCTTTGCGCAGGAATTTATTGCTAATTAAGTGCTCTGGATTTATGCCTTGCAAAAAATCCGTGCACTTTTTTTTTACCAAAAACGTGTAGTAGTGCTGGCTTCAGGTGTCTCTAGTATGCGAAACTCGGAAACTATTAGTGGCATCAAATTCTCCTTTGCGCAGGAATTTAGTGCTAATTAAGTGCGCTGGATTTGTGCTATTCAAAAAATCCGAGCACTTTTTTTACCAAAAACGTGTGGTAATGCTGGCTTCAGGTGACCGGTGTTGTGAAACACGGAAAATATTAGTGGTATCAAGATCTGCTTTGCGTCGGAATTTAGGGCTAATTAGGTGCTAATATATTCTGCAAAAACTAAAATTTCTGCCCGGTAATTTTGATCAAAAACGTGTAGTAGTGCTGGCTTCAGATAACTCTGGTATGCGAAACTCGAAAACTATTAGTGGTATCAAGATCTGCTTTGCGC
>NC_046661.1:3914072-3916201 GCF_010883055.1 Belonocnema kinseyi | reverse complement strand
TTACATTCACTAAATTCCTGCGTAAAGCAGATCCTGATATCACTAATAGTTTCCGAGTTTCACAACACCAGTTACCTCAAGCCAGCATTACCACACGTTTTTTGGTAAAAAAAAAAGTGCCTGGATTTTCTGCAAGGCATAAATTCAGAGCACTTAATTAGCACTAAATTCCTGCGAAAAGGAGAATTTGATATCACTAATAGTGTCCGAGTTTCACATACCAGAGTCACCTGAAGCTAGCATTACTACATGTTTTTGATTAAAATTACCGGGCACAAAATTTAGTTTTTTCAGAATATATTAGCACTTAATTAGCACTAAATTCCTTGCCAAAGTAGAATTTGATACCACTAATAGTTTCCGAGTTTCGCATACCAGAGTCACCTGAAGCTAGCATTACTACACGTTTTTGTTAAAAAAAAAAGTGCCCGGATTTTTTGCAAAGCATAAATCCAGAGCACTTAATTAGCACTAAATTCCTGCGCAAAGATGATCTTGATTACACTAATAGTTTCCGAGTTTCGCATACCAGGGTCACCTCAAGCTAGCATTACTACACGTTTTTGTTTAAAAAAAGTGCCCGGATTTTTTGCAAAGCATAAATCCAGAGCACTTATTTAGCACTAAATTCCTACGCAAAGCAGATATTGATATAACTAATAGTTTCCGAGTTTCGCATATCAGAGTCACCTGAAGTCAGCATTACTACACGTTTTTGTTAAAAAAAAAAGTGCCCGGATTTTTTGCAAGGCACAAATCCAGAGCACTTAATTAGCACTAAATTCCTGCGCGAAGCTGATCTTGATACCACTAATAGTTTGCGAGTTGCGCATACCAGAGTCACCTGAAGCTAGCATTACTACACGTTTTTGTTAAAAAAAAAGTGCCCGGATTTTTTGCAAGGCATAAATCCAGAGCACTTAATTAACACTAAATTCTTGCGCAAAGCAGATCTTGATATCACTAATAGTTTCCGTGTTTCACATAGCAGGGTTACCTGAAGCCAGCATTACTACATGTTTTTGATCAAAATTACCAGGCACAAAATTTAGTTTTTCCAGAATATATAAGCACTTAATTAGCACTAAATTCCGGCGCAAAGCAGATATTGATATAACTAATAGTTTCCGAGTTTCGCATACCAGGGTCACCTGAAGTTAGCATTACTACACGTTTTTGTTAAAAAAAAAAGTGCCCGGATATTTTGCAAGGCATAAATCCAGAGCACATAATTAACATTAAATTCTTGCGCAAAGCAGATCTTGATATCACTAATAGTTTCCATGTTTCACATAGAAGGGTTACCTGAAGCCAGCATTACTACATGTTTTTGATCAAAATTACCGGGCACGAAATTTAGTTTTTCCAGAATATATTAGCACTTAATTAGCACTAAATTCCGGCGCAAAGCAGATATTGATATAACTAATAGTTTCCGAGTTTCGCATAGCAGAGTCACCTGAAGTCAGCATTACTACACGTTTTTGTTTTAAAAAAAGTGCCCGGAAGCAAGGCATAAATCCAGAGCACTAAATTCCTGCGCAAAGGAGAATTTAATACCACTAATAGTTTCCGAGTTTCGCATAACAGAGTCACCTGAAGCTAGCATTACTACACGTTTTTGTTTTTAAAAAAAGTGCCCGGATTTTTTGCAAAGCATAAATCCACAGCATTTAATTAGGACTAAATTCCGGCGCAAAGCAGATCTTGATATCACTAATAGTTTCCGAGTTTCACAACACCGGTCACCTGAAGCCAGCATTACCACACGTTTTTGGTAAAAAAAGTGCCTGGATTTTTTGAATAGCACAAATCCAGAGCACTTAATTAGCACTAAATTCCTGCGCAAAGGAGAATTTAATACCACTAATAGTTTCCGAGTTTCGCATACCAGAGTCACCTGAAGCTAGCATTACTACACGTTTTTGTTAAAAAAAAGTGCCCGGATTTTTTGCAAGGCATAAATCCAGAGCACTTAATTAGCACTAAATTCCTGCGCAAAGGAGAATTTGATACCACTAATAGTATTCGAGTTTCGCATACCAGAGTCACCTGAAGCTAGCATTACTACATGTTTTTGATAAAAATTACCGGGCACAAAATTTAGTTTTTGCAGAATATATTAGCAC
>NC_046661.1:3912546-3913972 GCF_010883055.1 Belonocnema kinseyi | reverse complement strand
CTCTTTTGACTTATCAAAAATGCTAGAACAGACCGACTGACAAACGGCGATTTTTTTTAACAGTTCAAAAAGTTAATTTTGCATATACGGATAATTCCCATTTCATTGTGTGAAGACGCTTTGTTGTAATAGTATTCCACTATCTTTCATAGTTTTCGAGTTATGATAAAGTGAACAATCCCCATTACCTAATTACTGCACGAAAAAGTGTTCCGCAGGTGATTGAAAGTAGACTTAATTTTCTGTGATTAAAAAAAAGGAACAATGCCCTACCTATAATAGGCAATACCCCTCAAATTTGGAAGTTTTTGCTTCTTTTTACGAACAAAAAAGTGGCTTTTAGTTTTTTCAAAGTTAATCGTGACAGGTTCAGTTTGTGTTGATGATGCTAGATAATTAAATAGAGTCTACAGAAATCTGCGTACAGGTTGATTTTTTGCAAAATACCTCGTTTCCAATGGATCCTACGAAAAAGTTTCCAGAGATCTTTGTTTTACTAAAAAATAAATAATTATTTATAACAAAAGCTTCCTCTCACTACTTGTGATTACTTTTTGGCCATTTTTTAGTATTTTTGAGGCAATAAAGTGATTTTAATTCATTAAAAGTGTAATATGTTTTTTTATCCATAATCAAACATTTTTATTAATAATTGTTCATAACAGAATCTTGTCGTAACCACTGTTGTGAACTTTTTGAGTGATTTTGTCGCAAAAAAGTAATTATAAATTATAAAAATGTGGTAAATACTTTTTATCAATTAACAAATACATTTTCATCATTGTTTGTAACAATATCTTCTAATAAATAATTTTTACCATTTATTCCATACTTATCTGTCTTCACAGGTCATAAAATTACAGTCACTTCAGAAAATTTTACCAAGCTTGGAAATCTATTAAGCTTATCTTTTATAAATACTTGATCTCTTGAGTGTTGTACGAATGCATGTTTATTTAGAAAAAAAATGGGAACGAATTTAAAGCCCATGCATGTAGTCCGTAATTCATTCAATTAATAAATTCAATAAATAATTCATTATTCCATTAATTCTTTTACTACTTATTTTTCAATAACTTAATTTTAACGTATTGAACTATTTTATGAAATTGCGTAAAGAGTTTTTAGATACAAACAATTGATTCAAATACTTATTTATTTTTTAAATAATGAATTACATTTAATACTTCCTTATTTTTAATTCGCGAAAATGGTAAAAGCATGTATGTTCAATTTACAGAAATCACTGCAAATTAGAATTGTTTTGAAAGTATTTATGAAATTAAACTCAAGAAGGGCATTCATTAGAAGATATTTTGACAAACAATTATTAAAAACGAATTGTTTATTGATAAACCAAAAATCCATTACAGTTTTAATCATTTACAATTACTTTTTTCCTACAAAGGTACTCAAAAAGTATTCA
>NC_046661.1:3911289-3912446 GCF_010883055.1 Belonocnema kinseyi | reverse complement strand
CTTCGGAATCGCTAACCGCATACGAGTTTATTAAATTTGTTCCTTTGTTTTTGCTTGTTATCATTTGTTATTGTTATTATTTGTTACACTTGTTTTTATTAGTTTTGTTCAAAAATGGAAGATGAAACGAATGTTAGGCCAGGGAGGCCGAAGAAAGTGCCTGATAGTGTGATAATTAACGCTATTAAAAAAAGGAAATCAGATCTTTTTCGATCTGATGGTGGAACTAAAATAGTTTCAAAAAAGGCCAAAGTTTGGAAAGATTTGTCAGCTGATTTAAACAGAGAACTTGCACCTGAAACAATCTACAACCTGATGCTTAAACCAAATTTTCAAAGCTGCATTACGTTAGGAAAGGACATAATGAATAGAAAAGTGTTCTCAACTGCCAATAACGATGACTTGATGTTCACAGAGGAAGAAAAAGTGAGCGATGAGGATGAGGGAAGTTCTCACAAATTCTCCTACTTCGTCGATAAAAAATCGTTCGAAGATCTTATCGAAGAGAAAATATATAATATAAAAGGCACAAGAGTGAACAAACTGTACCGCAGGACCTATGTTGTACTCAAAAGTGGCCTTTGGCAAGATTGGATCACTAAAGGCCTTCTCAAGCATCGGAAAATTTGTTGCGGCTTTCAGTTTCACAACGAAAGAATTACGAGAGATGCATATTATGGATATTTTACAGGTAAACTTTTATAACATGTAGGTCAAATTAAATCCAAATAGAGCCGGACTCCATGTTCAAGTCACAGAATCAATATCCACCCAAATTTGGTATTTTTCAGAAGGAATAAGGCGACATTTAATTTACGGAATTGACAAAAACGTTTTTTTTGCCCGATTTATGAGTACTTCGATTTTTTAAATTGAAACCCAAAATTATCCAAAAATGATTTAAAATTTGGCTGAGACTGTGATATTTTTTTAACCTAATAAGTATATTTGTCTGCTTCTTTCTGTTTCTGAAAAAATTCATCCTCTTCCCTGAAACTATTAAAGGTAAATTTACTCAGGCAACCTGCGTTTTTAATCTCTGAATTTATTATTGCTTATATTAATGTAGTCCATTCCACAGTGTTTTACAGTAACGCTTGGCTTGTAACTAAATTATATCTTATGATAAATCAGGAGATAAAAAGAACCAATCTTTC
>NC_046661.1:3908097-3911189 GCF_010883055.1 Belonocnema kinseyi | reverse complement strand
GAATATTTCTGACGGAGCCAAAACCTTTGTTAATATGTAGCAAATAACGCGCGTATTTATGGAATACAAGGAATCCGAGGATTCCAAGGAATTCACGGCATGAACGGAATACGAGGAATTCATGCAATTCAAGGAATTTCAAGAATCTAAAGAATTCGTGAAACTCAAGGAATTCATAGATTTCATGTAATTCATAGATTTTCCGGTATTCAAGCAATTCAAGGAACTCAACTAATTCATGAAATTCATGGGAATCAGGGAATTCATAAAATTCAATGAATTAATGAAATTTAAGGAATTCATGAAATTCAATAAGTTAAGGAAATTCAATGAAATCACCGACTTCACTGACTGTATGGAATTCATGGACCTCCACGAATTCTTTGAATTTCAACAATTCTGTGAACTCCTCGAATTACTTGAATTCCTTCAATTCCTAGAATTCCGCGAATTACATGAATCCCATGACTTCCTTGAATTCCATGAATTTCAAAAATTAAGCGTATTCCGTGAATTCGGTATATTTCATCAATTTTTTTAATTCCATAAATTCGATGAATTCCACAATTCCAGTGAATTCCGTGATTGCAGTGAATCCCGTAATTGTAGTGAATTATTTGAATTCTATCAGTTCCGGGAATTCCATACATTCCGTGAATTCCGCGAATTCCATTAATTCCGTAAATTTAATAAATTCCGTTAATTTCATCAATTCTGCGAATTCCATGATTTTCATAAATCCCGTGAATTGCATAAATTTCTTGAGTTCCTTGAATTCCATTAATTACGTTCCTTCTGTGAATTCCTTGAATTCCATTAATTCCGTTTTTTCATCGTGCACAATTTTGATCTTATAAACGCTCTAATAAATGTATTGAAATGCTGGACGGTGACTTCACGATTTACGTCACTTACAATAATAATAATATTAAATATTTTATTTTCAAAAACTGGGGAATGATAGCGAACATGCTAACGGACGTCCCCGTGAACTTTTTGCGGGTTAATTTAAAAAAAATTATTTTTGCTAAATTTGATGTGTGTGCATTTTGAGGTCATGTATGTTACGATTTTCTCCCATCATTATTCTTGAGTGGTACCGACAGCATCGATACGGCATAGACCTACATTGTAGGAATGACAGAGCTGAAGAACGATCCTAACCTCAACATAGTGCACATACATTAAATTCTTATTTGGCAAAATAATTTTTTTTTATTATCCCTCAAAAAAGAGTCCGAGAGTATTACAAACTATGTAACAGAAATTTGGAGGGGAATAAAAAACTGTAAATTCTGTGTTGGTAAAAGTGTTATCTCATGTTAGGGTTTCTTACAAAGTTTCCAGAAGTTTTTTTTCTTTGTTTCGTGAGTGTTCAAGCTTCTGTTGCTTTTGTGACAAGTTATGTAAAAGAAATTCTTCAAGAAACATTGTTTTGTTAGATTGATATTATTAATAAATGTTAGGAAGAAGCATTTAGATGTTTAAAAAGTTTTGAAGGTTTAAACTATATGTTTTGCAACAAACAACGGAAAAACCACAACGGGACGGGGAATTGCTTAATGCGGGAGGTCGAGTGTATCGCAAGAAAGGCCAAACTATCTTAAACCTGAGACACGTAAAAATGGTAATTTAAGCTCGCTTCTCATTGGTTGATTAGGTCCAATTTTCAAGCTTTTTTGTGACCAAACTAAGCTTTAGGGAATATTTTTGCTGTAGGCCTTTTTTTCTCATTTTGTCGTGTACTGTCACATGTTTTTGGCTATTTCAAAGGTGGTGGAAAACCCTGTATAGACGCTGGAAAATCAATAAAATGTAACGGTTAATTGGTGAAATTGCAATGATAAACAGTTCAATTTCACTGATTTAGTAGCGTGTATACGCTGACTTGAATTAGAGTTATACTTTTTGCTGACTGTTGCTGATTCATATTTAGAGTATCAAAACATAGTAAATGTATGAGTTTTTTTTCCACTTCTTGTATTTAGCCTATTTTCAGCTCCCTTTTAAAGTCACCATCTAATTTTACAAATGTACTATCTTCTAGGACACTGTAGATGTGGTCACAAAATAAAGGGTGAAATTGATAACAAAATGTTTGAAAACGAAGTAAAAATTTCTTGTGAGATGACTGATGGTGAAAAAGTCCAGCAGTGCAGTAAGCGGTACCTGCGAAAACCATTTCGCGATGAAGTTGCAAAACAGCTGCAAGGAAAATCTGTCGAAGTTTATCGCTCTCACTTAGCATCAGCACTAATGGATTCGGGAGATGAAAAAGAACCAGCTGATTTATTTAGTTCCGAGGTGCTTCTCAAGTGCAAGTCGGAACATAAGCTTTCACAGTATTAGGATACAGATCCTATACGAGCAGTCGCGAGAATGAAAGCTGAAGTGATGCCAAACGAAATCATTGTAGTCTCAACTGATCCGTCCATTGTTATGTACTGGACGAATTATCAACGTCACATATACACTAGCTACGCACTACGCGAATTACCGTCTGTGTGTTTGGATGCTACAGGAGGAATTTTCATTCAATTGAAAAGGTGTAATGGTTCTCCAATGCAGCGTGCATTTTTGTACCTCATTGTAGTCAACAACAGTAACGATCAATTTTCGGTTGCTCAAATGATTAGTACGAGCCATGATGCTGTTACAATAACGTACTTTCTTGGAAGATGGGCAGCCTCCGGTGCACCACATCCTAAGGAAATAATTTGCGACTCCTCAAAAGCCATTATGTTGGCTATTTTATTTGTCTTTACCGGTTCCAGAACTATCGAAGAGTACTGCAACGCTTGTGACGAAGAGGTCATGCCAACATGCTTCGTCAGAATTGATGCGGCACACTTCATTAAACCTTATGTGTCATTGACGAAACCTTTCAAATAAAAAAAAGTTAAGATATTTTACAAAGCCGCAATGGGATTACTGATTGGAGCTCGCGAAAAAGAAACAGCGACCAAAGTAGCCAAAGCTATATTGTTATTAGCCAGATGTGAAGATGACGGCAATGACACACAGTGTTACGAAGAACGGCAGTGGGTTACAAAGAGGCTCAATCCTTTACAAGAAGATGTAGAGGAAGAAAA
>NC_046661.1:3905193-3907997 GCF_010883055.1 Belonocnema kinseyi | reverse complement strand
CTCTGGTATGCGAAACTCGAAAACTATTAGTGGTATCAAATTCTCCTTTGCGCAGGAATTTAGTGCTAATTAAGTGCTCTGGATTTATGCCTTGCAAAAAATCCGGGCACTTTTTTTTTTAACCAAAAACGTGTAGTAATGCTGGCTTCAGGTGACTCTGTCATGCGAAACTCGGAAACTATTAGTGATATCAAGATCTGCTTTGCGCAGGAATTTAGTGCTAATTAAGTGCTAATATATGCTGCGAAAACTAAATTTTGTGCCCGGTAAGTTTGATCAAAAACATGTAGTAATGCTAGTTTCAGGCGACTCTGGTATGTGAAGCTCGGAAACTATTAGTGGTATCAAGATCAGCTTTGCGCAGGAATTTAGTGCTAATTAAGTGCTCTGGATTTATGCCTTGCAAAAAATCCGGGCACTTTTTTTTAACCAAAAACGTGTAGTAATGCTGGCTTCAGGTGACTCTGGCATGCGAAACTCGGAAACTGTTAGTGGTATCAAGATCAGCTTTGCGCAGGAATTTAGTGCTAATTAATGCTCTGGATTTATGTCTTGAAAAAATTCGGGCACTTTTTTTTACCAAAAACGTGTGGTAATTCTGGCTTCAGGTGACTGGTGTTGTGAAACACGGAAAATATTAGTGGTATCAAGATCTGCTTTGCGTCGGAATTTAGGGCTAATTAAGTGCTAATATATTCTGCAAATACTAAATTTTGTGCCCGGCAATTTTGATCAAAAACGTGTAGTAGTGCTGGCTTCAGATGACTCTGGTATTCGAAACTCGAAAACTATTAGTGGTATCAAGATCTGCTTTGCGCAGGAATTCAGTGCTAATTAAGTGCTCTGGATTTATGCCATGAAAAAAATCCGGGCACTTTTTTTTAACAACAACGTGTAGTAATGCTGGCTTCAGATGACTCTGGTATGCGAATCTCTGAAACTATTAGTGGTATCAAGATTTGCTTCGGGAAGGAATTTAGCTTTGCGTAGGAATTTAGTGCTAATTAAGTGCTTTGGATATATGCCTTGCAAAAAATCTGGGCACTTTTTTTTACTAAAAACGTGTGGCAATGCTGGCGTTAGGTGACTGGTGTTGTGAAACTCGGAAACTATTAGTGGTATCGAATTCTCCTTTGCGCAGGAATTTAGTGCTAATTAAGTGCTAACATATTCTGCAAAAACTGAATTTTGTGCCCGGTAATTTTGATCAAAAACATGTAGTAATGCTAGCTTCAGGTGACTCTGGTATGCGAAACTCGGAAACTATTAGTGATATCAAGATCAGCTTTGCGCAGGAATTTAGTGCTAATTAAGTGATAATATATTCTGCAAACACTAAATTTTGTGCCCGGTAATTTGGATCAAAAACATGTAGTAATGCAGGCTTCAGGTAACTCTGCTATGTGAAACACGGAAACTATTAGTGATATCAAGATCTGCTTTGCGTAGGAATTTAGTGCTAATTAAGTGCTCTTGATTTATGCCTTGCAAAAAATCAACTTCTTGCAAAAAATCAAGGCACTTTTTTTTTTACCAAAAACGTGTAGAAGTGCTGGATTCAGGTGACTCTGGTATGCGGAACTCGGAAACTATTAGTGGTATCGAATTCTCCTTTGCGCAGGAATTTAGTGCTAATTAAGTGCTAACATATTCTACAAAAACTAAATTTTGTGCCCGGTAATTTTGATAAAAAACATGTAGTAATGCTAGCTTCAGGTGACTCTGGAATGCGAAACTCGGAAACTATTAGTGATATCAAGATCTGCTTTGCGCAGGAATTTAGCGTTAATTAAGTGCCATTGATTTGTGAGTCTCGTTTATGAAACTTTAGAAATAACATAACTAATTGTTACTTATTTGTCGTTAATTTGTATAGCTGTTTTTTAATAGTCGGTATTTTATTGTTGAACCTGTATATATGCTTCTGTATGTGTGATTCATTTCATTTAAGCAAGCCGCTTTCGAATAGTACTAAATATTTATTTTTTAAACAGGGTTGCAAAAACTGGAAATAAAAAATTTTAATCTGGTCCGTTGTAGTTTTTTTACACCAAAAAGGAAATATTTATCTCTTTACACATATGTGTGTGTGGGGGATATGTGGGGACCGGTGAAAAATTATTAGTCCAGAAAAGCCTAGGAAAGAATTATGAATGTTTTGAACGGCCCCTAAGTTAAAATAACAGTTTGATTTAAAGAGATGGATGAGGAATACATCATTTAATGGTCCGATTAAAGAAGTTAAGACAAGAACATAAAACTTTAAAATAAATATTTATTTGCTGACTTTAGCGTATATTAAGGCTCCAATATAATATTTTTCTCTGAGCTTAACTTTTTCTTGCTTTTCATCCTTGAGATCATCATATTCGTACCACGAGTTTTGTCTGAGACAGATGGCCGTATAGTGTGCCACATTATTTGAGTTTTGTTCCAGAGATCCGTGGTAGCTAACGGCTCCCAGAAGTATAAATTTGTCTGGAGTTCCACTTCCAACTGGATCCTGGAAAGTTTTAGGAAGATTTTCAAGATAGACGGGACTGTAGAAGTCTTCCAGTTCCGCAATGCAAAGTGGGCCTATAATGTAATAAAAAAATACATTTTCAATCATACTAAAAACATACCCAGTAGATCGTTATGGAGTGTTTGGAACAGATTTTGGACTTGATAAGGGTTGAGGTGTAGGTTGTCACAATTTAGTTATTTAGGAAAAATTAGACGTTAGAGACTCCAAAATCAATTTTAATATCCCCCTAAAGCTTAGTTTAAAGCCAGAAGAGTGAGTACTTCTTAACATTAATCGA
>NC_046661.1:3896702-3905093 GCF_010883055.1 Belonocnema kinseyi | reverse complement strand
TCAAAATTACCGGGCACAAAATTTAGTTTTCGCAGCATATATTAGCACTTAATTAGCACTAAATTCCTGCGCAAAGCAGATCTTGATATCACTAATAGTTTCTGAGTTTCGCATGCCAGAGTCACCTGAAGCCAGCATTACTACACGTTTTTGGGTAAAAAAAAAGTGCCCGGATTTTTTGCAAGGCATAAATCCAGAGCACTTAATTAGCACTAAATTCCTGCGCAAAGGAGAATTTGATATCACTAATAGTTTCCGAGTTTCGCATACCGGAGTTGTGGCTTCAGCTGAAGCTAGCATTACTACATGTTTTTGGCCGAAATTACCGGGCACAAAATTTTTTTTCTGCAGCATAAATTAGCACTAAATAAGCACTAAATTATAGCATATAAAGCAAGTGTTTTACTCGTCTATAAGAGACTTTGTCAAAAATGTATAAAATTTGAAAAAAAAAAATTGAAAAGAATAATTTTTTCGATTTTTTGAAAATTTTCAAATTTTTGAAAAGTATATAACTTTTCTAATTTCCATAAAAATAAAAAATTTTATTTGCATAATTTGCAAATATTTTTTGTACCCACCTATAAGAAACTTTGACCGTAATTTACCATTTTTTTTTAATTTGAAAATTTTGAAAATGCTCTAACTTTTTAAATTGTGGGCTAGTCGAAAAATTTGGCTACAATATTTTGGAAATATATTTGGTACCTAGTGAAAATTTTGAATTAAATTTTCAGATCTACGAGAAAAATAATCTTCTATTTTTTGAACATTTTCAAATCTATGTAACGTGTATAATTTTTCTAATTTTCATCAAAATTGAAAATCTTATTTGGATAATTGGCAAGTCTTTTACCTATCTAAAGAAAGCTTTGACAAAAATTTCTAAAATTTAAACAAAAATATTTGAAAATTATGAAAATGCTCTAGTTTTTTAAATTGTGGGCTAATCTGAAAATCCGACAAGAATAGTTTTGAAATATATTCGGTATTTATTGAAAATTCTTAAAGAAATTTTTGGATCTATGAAAAAATATTTTTTTCTATTTTTTGAAAATTTTCAAATTTTTGAAAAGTATTCAACTTTTCTAATTATCATCAAAGTTTTTATTTTGACAATTTTCCAGTGTTTTACTCATCTATAAGAATTTTGACAAAAATTTATGAAATTTGAAAAAAAATTTAAAATTTTGAAAATGCTCTTTTTTTATCACACCATTAAGCCATTTCCCTTTCGGGGTAGGCTTAACTCACTCGGTAGGGGAAAGGAGTAGTGTGTGGAAGGGATAGAGATTTTTCAGATTGATCTTGTAGCCACACTAACTTCGTAAATAACACGTTCGTTCCGCAACACTTCTTCGACCCAGGTTGCTGATCAATCTTTCTAGTAATCATCCCAAGCGAAGAATCTCACGAAGTCGTTATGTAAGGTTCCGCACTTGGGTCCATTAGTAGCCAAGGTCTTTGTTTCAGGCGTCATCCACTCTACTGGCACTCTTTTTATTGACTATTTGCCGCCATACTTTTCTGCCCTGGCATACATCTCTAGCTTCTTTTATGTCCATGCATATTTTCATGCAGGCTCTCGTGTTTCTGTGACTTCTTATGTCTCTTCTAACTAGGGTCTCATTCACACATTCTTTCCGCGGTCTACCTCTAGGCACGCTGCCATTTACTTTACCTTGATACACTTGTTTCGTTAGTCGTTCCTTTGGCATTCTCTCAACATGTCCGAACCATCTTAACCGATTTCTTTCCCATGTGTCTACTAGCGTTTCTTCTGCACCACATTCTTTTAGAATTATCTCGTTACTTATGCTCTTAATTTTTTAATTTAGTTGGAAATGCCTGATTAACGAACTTACCCTTTATTTCGGGGACCTTCAGAAGTTTATGAAATGCAGACACGATTGAACAAAAATCCTTCAAAAGTTAGTGTGCCTACAACATTCGGGTAACCATACATGCAGACATGCAGACAGACATACAGACACCGACGTAATTTTATGATCTTCGGATTCTGTGCGTGCCGTAACGTAAAGATTTATTAAAAACCAGAGATCGAAAATTTGGACGATTACATTACACCCTCATGGGTGGGAATGTAAAAATATTAGAGTATAATAGTAATAATATGATAATATAAGAGATGAATTTTTTGCAGCGAAAAATCGGTTATCACTTTATAGAACTGTTCTCTATAGTTTCGAGAATTCTTCGATATAGACTGTATTTTATATTTTATAGAACTATTTTACGTTTTTCGTAACCTGCCTTTTAATAGCGATTACGTCACCTCAGCCTTTACATTTTACCGAACTTTGTTACACATTTCGTTGTATAGTTCAACGCAATGTAAAACAAAGACGATTTCAACTTTTATTAAACTAACCATCGTATCCTTTACTATAGGATTAGTTCTATAAAATTTAATGCATATTTTTTTGCGTGTACATCATCCGGTATAATTTTATTAGGTAAGTAAACAGCCCAATTTTTCGAATCTGTGGTTATTTTTTATTTTGTTGACACCTTAAGTATTCAATTTTATTTAGTGACATGTTAATCAAGTTTTTAACAAGATATTTGTTGATATTTACTGTAGCATTATCTCCATGTTCTTCTTTTATTCGTCTGTAAAATGCTTCGTTGTCCATAATCGATGTTTAAATGTTGAGGCCAATATATAGATGAATGTATTTTTGCGGTAAATAGTAAACAATGCTTGTTAAAGCCTATACCGCTTTTTAGTGTTAAAAACTTTTTAATAATAAAAAATTTCCCGGCATGTTTCAACTTGTATTTCAGGTTCTTTTCAAGGCTTATTCTAGAAGGAAAATACATATGTTAAAGAATGAAATGGAAATGATTTAATTTGTATGTGCTTTTTAGTCGTTGATGTTTATTTACTATGGAGATAAAAGAAAAATCGCTAAAGACTACGTTGAAATTTCTATTAATTTTTTCGTTGTCTTACTTATTGTTTAGGTATATATTTTTTGTATTAAAAAATGTTTATTAAAAAATTGTTATAAAAAAATTTCGCTCTAAGAATATAATAAAAAAATCTGCCTGCTTCTCGGATATTTATTATTTGCATTTGGAATGCTTGAACGAAACTTTATCAAAAAGATCTCTTTTATATCGCAGTATTTTTGACGGAGAATTGTAAATGTATATTTTCTGAACCACTTAAAAATGAATAAAATTCTACAATTCTTTTTTCATACATTTCTTTCTATCTCGTGTTGTTATGCCAAAAATAGGATTTTGCATTTCATATTATTTTTTATGGATAAGGCAAAGAGTCCTAAAAGTCTTCTTTTAGATTTTTACGTAGCTCACGTCTTTTGACGTGTTATTGCAATTTTCAATTTTCTGCATATCACTTACGATGAATAAAAACAAAATTACGAGTTCTATTGGAAAATGATTAAGGCATTTTCTAGCATTTTTCAAAAGCTTTAAAGACTTTTTTCATATTTTGCGTCGTTTTGTAGTAAATTATTACAAATTTGGATATCTTCTTTGGGTAGATAACTTTTCTATCAATTTGTTTTCGTACGTTTTATCGTTCGTCTTCAAATTTTTCATTTTCATTTTTACTGTAATTTTTATGGTTAAAACCAAAACTACAGATCCTATCAAAAAGTGATTTATATCAAACTTGTAGCTCTTCTTCGGGTAACAAATTGTTGTTAAATTTCTTTTCTTAACTTATTCCCGAATTCCGATCTGGGCCCGATCGGATTTTCCACATGTGGCCGCAAGGGGACAGATGGTGTGGCTCGCGTCAGAACCACGTCGGGTCGGGTGAAGTTAGACAAGATTATGTCTAGTTTTCTGTTAACAACGTAATATTTTTTTTCTTTCATCAAACTTAAAATACCAAACGCAAAAAGTAGATTGCGATCTCGGAATTACGGAATTTTTTTGAACTTTCTTATATCCGTAATGAAGGCAAAGATAAGCATTAGTTCGCTAGAATCAACATCACAATTCATGTTGAGCTTCTGAAGATTTTCAGCAATGCATCAAAGACTACGTGGTTATTTTGAGCGCAATTAATATTTATGTAAATAAAAAACTGTTTTCCAGCTTTTTAGAATATTATATTTTGTTGCTGATATTGTGAAAATCGAGATTAACTTATAACAAATGTATGAATTTCCGGGTTAGTAACATTATAGATTAAATGCTTTTTATATTTCCTCGAACGTAACCTCACTTTTCAAATCTCACTCCAGGCGCCCCATGTGCATTAGTCAAACAAAAATCATTCCAAAAGAATATGAGAAGATTCAAAAATATTGATGATTAAAATTGATTTGTGTGTGTATGTGCCTGTAGTATCTGTGTAATAGCTCTAAATTTGAACATTGTATGTCAAAGCATAATAGTTTTCTTCGAAATGTAAACTCTTATCGATATATTCAAGCAATACAAACAGATAATGTAATGTAGAATATAAAAAATGACATATAATGTATAAGGATACATAACGTAGAATATTGCAAAATTGAAGTTTTGTAACATACAAAGTTGATAAAATATTAATATGAAAACTTTTGAAATGTTACCAATTATCAACAAAAAATTAAAGGGGCTTTATCTGGGCCAGATCAGGCCCCTATTTGGATGCCCAGATCTGGGCACTGTCGGGTAGAACGACTAATAAGCACATACAAATTAAATAATTTCCATTTTATTCTTTAACATATTTCCAATAGAACTCGTAATTTTGTTTTTATTCATCGTAAATGATATGTAGAAAATCGAAAATTCAAATAACTCGCGAGCTACGTAAAAGACGTGAGCTACGTAAAAATCTAAAAGAAGACTTTTGGGACTCTTTGCCTTATCCATAAAAAATAATATGAAAACCAAAATCCTATTCTTAGCATAACTACAGGAGATAGAAAAAATGTATGAAAAAAAGAATTGTTGAATTTTATTCATTTTTAGGTGGTTCAAAAAATATACATTTATAATTCTCCGTCAAAAATACTGCGATATAAAAGAGATCTTTTTGATAAAGTTTCGTTCAAGCATTTCAAATGCAAATAATAAATATCCGAGAAGCAGGTAGATTTTTTTATTATATTGTTAGAGCGAAATTTTTTTATAACAATTTTTTAATAAACATTTTCTAATAAAAAAATATACCTAAACAATAAGAAAGACAACGAAAGAAGTAATAGAAATTTCAACGTAGTCTTCAGCGATTTTTCTTTGATCTCCATAGTAAATAAACATCAACGACTAAAAAGCACATACAAATTAAATCATTTCCATTTCATTCTTTAACATATGTATTTTCCTTCTAGAGTAAGCCTTGAAAAGAACCTGAAATACAAGTTGAAACATGCCGGGAATTTTTTATTATTAAAAAGTTTTTAACACTAAAAAGCGGTATTGGCTTTAACAAGCATTGTTTACTATTTACCGCGAAAATACATTCATCTATATATTGGCCTTAAAATTTAAACATCGATTATGGACAGCGAAGGATTTTACAGACGAATAAAAGAAGAACATGGAGATTATACTATAGTATATATCAACAATTATTTTGTTTAAAAGTTGATTAACATGTCACTAAATAAAATTCAAAACTCCAGGTGTCAGCAAAACAAAACAAAAAATTATACAAAATAATAATGATGTAACAACTTCAGCTGATAATAGCAACAAAAATGTCATTATGAACAAAATAGATTACAATGATAAAGCTTTACAATTATTAAATGATAGATCAACGTACAAATTGTTAAAAAAAAGATCATACAAAAAGGTTTCAAACTAAATTAACAAAACTTTTAATCAGTTTTAGAAATAATTACCACCTATCACACGGTCGTGAGACGTGGTTGTGGCTGAAATTTTACCGCGATATATATATATATATATATATATATGAGAGGAAAGATTATAAGGAATGGAATTCATGTAAACCCTTAGGGTTTACCGTGCAATAAGCCCGAAAAAAACCGAAAGTACCAGCATGGGTCAGTTATAGTTCTTCTCTATTTCCTACGATTTTCTTCGACTCGAGCCGTCTAGTCCAGTGTCTCAAACCGGAAGTCGTCGTGTATTAGTATGTGTTCATATAATCTACAGCCACTCTTTCAATAATTTTTCCCCATACTTCCAAACTTACTTCGGGATTTCTCTATAGTTTCTGCCTTTTCATCTTTCATTGAACCTATCGCCTGCACTATTACTTCCCCTTTTCTCTTCTTTCGTCATATCCCTTTTCACTCATTCTAACAATTACATAAAATTTTTCTTTCATTCTAATGTTTCAATGTCCTGATTACCTTGATTTCTTTTTCCCCTCTCTTTCTCTTTGCTATTTTCCATATTTCTTGCTCCTTGGTAGCCTTTTCTGACCCCTCGTCCTACCTTTTATTCTCTCTTTTTTTAAAATATAACCCATTATTCTCTTTCTTATGACACCTGTTCTCTTTGGATCTCTTTTGTTCTCTTCTGTTCTCTCATTGCAGCTACCTATTCTTTCACCTCACTGACTTATTTTTTAACTCTTTTCTCCAATATTCTGTTTAATTTATTATGACTATTTCAATCTCCATGTTTACATTTCCCTCGCCCATTCTCACCATTTTAATCTTTCCCTCAAATTCTTTTATTCTTTCAGCTGACCAATTACCTTTTCCTACTCTTATTTCTAAGTCTACATACTCTCCTATAATCAATACCCACCTTAGGTTCTCCTTTACCTCATCGTCAACGATAACATAATCCATTACTGTTTCCTTTTTCCCCGTCTGAGTATATTCGGCTATAGGGCCGATATATGGTGATGAAAGAAGAGGAAGAAGAGGAAGGAGATAGAGAGGTTGCAAGAAAGATATATGACATGGACGCTAGAAGTAGACTGAAAAACTCTCGGTAAACGGAGTTAGGGATAAAGTGTTACAAAAAGATGATAGCAAGAGGAAAGAGGTCCGTAATGTTAACGCTATAGAAAGAAGAGAGGATAATGTTTTAAAGATAGAAGGATAGGAGAAAGACATAATATAGTCCATGAAGAATTGAGAAAAATATAGGGAAAAGCAAGTAATAGATAGGTGGGGGCGGGTGGAGGAAAAATCAAAGAGAAGAATTGCCACAATATCTGAAAAGAGGATGTAGGAAAAGAGATGGCCAAGAATAAATGCATGGAGACTGCAAAAAGGATTAAAAGGAATCAATGTATCGATAGAAGGATGGGAAAAGAAAATGCAGAGTATGTGAATAGATAGAGGAGACAAGGAAGCATACATGGGATTGATGTATGAGAGGACAGGAAGAAATAGAAGATGGGACGAGAGTATGCAGAACATTTTTGGAGGAAAAGGGACTGAGAGAAGAATCAATAAAGGTGGTAGAAGACGCTAGAAAAATTAAAAAAGGAGAATAACAAAGTGTGGAGTGGGGGAGTGGATAGAAAGCATAAAGGTATCTTAAGCTGACGTAACTAAATCTTCGAATCGAGTTCAAACCTATCTCATAATTAAGGGCTCGTTTAATGCTAATTTCATGCCGTATTGCTAAATTTAATGCTGCACTATTTAAAAAAAACCAGGGGTTACACTAGCTTAACGTTAAGCTGGCGGAACCCTATGTGAAATAAATGTTAAGTCGAGTTCTGCCCTCTCACATAATTAAATGCTCATTTATTGCTCTCTAAAACCACGAAAAAATATTTTACAAAAGCCACCCCCAATACTGAAAAACCGCCCTTAACATAAATTATGCACAAATTGTAAATCTGATCATACTATAATTAAGGGCTCATTTAATGCTTATTTAATGCCCCATTACCAAATTTAATGCTCCACTATATTTTTTTAAACCGGGGGTTACATCAGCTTACCGTTAAGCCAGCGTAACACCTGGGTTTTAATAATAAGTGAGTCCTTAATTATTCTTTAAATTTGAACCAGTAAGAGACGTAGATATAATGAAAATCTGTAATGATTTTCGCCGAAAATGACTGATCTCAATAATTAAAGTTTAGACAGTATGTGGTATTAAAAAAGTTAAGAGTCCATACTTGCCTTATTTTCGCGCATCGCCTTAACATTCAGCCAGCATAATCCCTATTTTTTCAAAAGCAGAAGACTATAATTGTTTAAATTACATCGTGCTCTGTACGTCAGTTTTTGGAATTTTTGAATAAAATTTTCAGAAAATATACCTTAGGGTATCCTTCGATTCATAGAGCAACAGGAATTCAAAATAAAAAATTTTTAATAATTTTTTTCTGATGCTCGGCGCGAATCTGACTTTGGTAACTTCCAGCGTTTCGTTTATCGAGCGAATTTTGAGCAAGCAAGGACTTCTCGTGACAAAAATGCGGAGAAAACTATGATAAAGTTTTTTGAA
>NC_046661.1:3894205-3896602 GCF_010883055.1 Belonocnema kinseyi | reverse complement strand
AAAAATATAATATTTATTAATGTATTTTCACTCCCCTTACACTTTTAAAAAATCCCCTTTTTTCCAAAAAAATCCCCTTTTTTTAAAAAAAAATCCCCTTTTCCCCTAAATTTGAACGGCTGAACCAGTTGCATCCCTGGGAATATTTTTAAACAATTTTTTAATTTTGCAGTTTAAGAAAATTGTAGGAGATTATGAATCCTTTAAAAAGATATTTAGAAGTTTTGAAGAGTTAATAAATGTCTTTATACCTAAAAACATATCCGAAAAATTGATAAAATATATTTTAATTTCTTACAAACTGGTAAAAGTGTTACATGTCTTTAAATGACTCGAATTTTTTCCAATATTCTCAAAATTTTCTAGATTAATTTTCGACAAAAATGAAATCTTCAAATTTCGTTTAGAATTTTCTCAAGAATCTAAGGAAAATTATATTTATATAATTTTTAAAACATACAGATATATAATGCTTATTTCCTTCTTCTCAGATATCAGCATGTGATTTTAGCTTCAATTTACGTATTTCAAAAACTTTTAACAATTTCGTTCGCCTTTTGTAATTACTGGAAATAGAATCGAATGTGAGAAAGACATAGATATCGCTGAGTTGATGTTCGGCTAAAAATGACGTTTTCTAGTATTTTCATGGCAATATTCTTAATCAGCGTTAAAAGTAGTCCGTCTATACTGGTAAAGCTAGTTAAAGCTATATTGATTTTTTTTCTTCTGAAATTTGAATTAAATAAAAAAATTGGCAAACATATCAATGAATAAATTATTAAATTTTTGTGCTGGTCAATATAAATAAAATGTTTAAAAATAATAATAATCTTTATTCAAAAGATGATTTGACACCATCCGAATAAAAGTCATTTTTCACGCTCAGCAGTTGGCGAGATAACCACATGTCAAGAAAGTAAACTTAGCCGGCAATCCCTAGGCAACAGAATCATTATGTGAAATTTCGTGCACTTACAGCAGAAGCTGTCTGTCAACTTTAGTCAATGCCACACCGTTCTCTTTGTATTTTACCTCTGTATGTTTTTCTATTATTAAGCTCAAATACCCTGGAAGCAAGTACAAATAAGCAGTAATTCAAATTTCACATTATATTTTCTGTCTCCGAAACAGTTTTTCTAACAATATTCAACGTTCTTTAAAGCTAAAATTAATAACTTTTGGAACCCGCGAAAGCCTTCTCCATAAGATCCCAAGTTCTTGAGACTACTATGAACAGTGATAATTCAAATGTTAACCTGGAAAGAGCCCTTGAGAAAGGCATTATGTGAAAGAGGACATTTATTTGCCAAAAAAACAACCAATTCTAATGATTTTCGATCTAAATGATCCAATACCCGGACTACTTTAAACGTTTCAAATAAATGAATGAAAATATCTTACATTAATTTACAATTTCAGGTACCCTAATACCTATGTGACTTCCGTTTCTTCTTTCTCCTCCTTTGGTTTCCACTTACGCTTTAGTTATGTTAAGCTGCCGTAACCACATCTTCGAATTGAGTTGAAACCTATCTTATAATTAAGCGCTCATTTAATGCTTATTTAATGCCCTATTGCCAAATTTAATGCTCCAATATTTAAAAAAAAAAACGGGGGTTACGCTAGCTTAACATTATGCTAGCGGAACCCCATGTAAAATAAACGTTTAATCGAAGTCTGCCGTATGACATCATTAGAGGCTCATTTAATGCTCTCCAAAACAAACAAAAATTATTTTCCAAAAGCCACCCCTGATACTAAAAATAGCCCTTAATATAAATTATGGACGAATTGTGAATCTGATCATACCGTAATCAAGGGCTCATTTAATACCCCACTCCCAAATATAATGCTCCACTATTTAAAAAAAAACGTTGAATCGAGTTCTATCGTATCACATTATTAAAGGCTCATTAAATGCTCTCTAAAACCACCAAAAATTATTTTCCAAAAGCAACCCCTAATACTGAAAAACCAGCCTTAATATAAATTATGTACAGACTGTTAATATGACCATACTATAATTAAGGGCTCATTGAATGCTCATTTAATGTCCCATTGCCAAATTTAATGCTCCACTATTTTTGTTTAAAACCGGGTACGCTAGCTTAATGTTAAGCTGACGGAACCCCATGTGAAATAAACGTTGAATCGAGTTCTATGGTATCACATAATTGAAGGCTCATTTAATGCTCTCCAAAACCACTAAACATCATTTTCCAAAAGTCACCCCTAATACGGAAAAATCACCGTTAATATAAATTATGCACAGATTATAAATCTGACCGTACCATAATTGTGGGTCCGGATGCAATAAGGACACATAAAATTTTTTCGTGCGAAAACGAAGTCCCCTGGAGGCTTTAGAAAAAATTTTCGAATTTTAATTTTCAA
>NC_046661.1:3890159-3894105 GCF_010883055.1 Belonocnema kinseyi | reverse complement strand
TGGCGCGTGTTTTTGAATGTGAACTATGTGATAATTCTTAAAAAAAATAAATCTATACTTTGTAAAAAAGGGAAAAAAGGGGAAAATTGGGTCAAAATTCTCTATTTTAGGGATTTAAGGGGATTTTTCAAATTTAAGGGGAAAAAGGGGATGGAGTGACATCCCTGTATTCCAGATAATATTTTGATAATTTTGAAAATGTTTCGAAATGTTTTAAAAATTATCTTTAACATACTTTTGAAGTAAATATGTCAAAGCAAAAAGTCTTTTATAGTTTTCCTAGGAATCTAAAGACAATTTT
Organism: Belonocnema kinseyi; assembly: GCF_010883055.1. Lineage (NCBI taxonomy): Eukaryota > Metazoa > Arthropoda > Insecta > Hymenoptera > Cynipidae > Belonocnema > Belonocnema kinseyi. The sequence continues at coordinate 3,893,804 of NC_046661.1, read as the reverse complement.
TTCTTTATCTTTAAAAGTTTTTAAAAGTGCGCAGTCTAAATACAAATGTTTATTTGAATTATTATTCTTTAGTCGATAAAATATCAAAATTCCTATTCATTTCTTGCAGGCTTCTCAGTCTTTCTTCTTCTTTCTTTTTTCTTTATTCCACTTAAATGCGAAGTGAATTAATAGAAGTCAATAAGAAAATCTAATTTTTGTTTGAAAGATAATTATTTATTGTTTCAAAAGTCAACTGTTTAGTTGAAAATTTGTCTTTTTGGGTTGTAAATGTAACTATTTGATTGAAAATTACCCTTTTTGTTAAAAATTCATAGTTAAATTTAAATATTCAACTATTTTGTAAAAGATTCCTACTTTGGCCTCCAAATTCAACAATTTTGTTGACATTTCTCTCTATCTTGACGGACCAATGTCTTTTTTTCAAACTTTAATTATTTTATTGAAAATTTATTCTAGGTGAACGAAAAGCTTCATTTTTAAAATTCACTGTCTTTTCCTTAATTTCCCCTGAAAAGTACTACATTTAAAGAACAGAATCCGGATTTTTTGGAAAAATGTTTTAACCTTCAATTATAAAGGTGCAGTCTCACAGTACCATGCTTCTGATTTATGGCTCCCTCCCCACACTGGTGTAATAGTATGTCCGCGCTCGCCTACAACTCGCACTGAGAAAAGACACAAATCGCAAAATTCCCTTGGCGCATACGATATTTTTTATAACATATGAATGATTTCTGAAATTTCTCAAAATACAGTCATGAATTCAGCCCATGTTTGAAATATTTTTATAAATTCCCGGAAATTTTTGGTAATTTATAGTAATATTACAGGTAATTTATAATAACTTACCTCAAATTGTCAAAAATTCAATTTAAAAATATCTGTAAAGTTTTGGAAATTTAGGAGAGAGGGAAGACTCACGAAATCTTCCCTCTCCACTTACCACTAAATTCTCACGGAAAGAGATAGGTCATAGGCGCGGCTCACAGCCGGGGTGTAGGATGGGTACCTCACAACTCAATTATTAGCAATAATAACATTCGGATTTTTACATTCTCATTCATGAGAGTGCAATGTAATCGTCTAAATTTTCGATCTCTGACTTTTAAAGAATCTTTATGTTTCGGCGCGCACGGAATCCGGAAATCATAAAATGTTTTCAGTGTCTGTCTGTATGTCTGTATTTATGGTTACCTGAATGTTGTAGGCACGCTAACTTTTGAAGAATTTGTCCAGTCGAGTCCGCATTTCATACACTCCTGAAGGTCCCCAAAATGAAGGTTAAGTTCGTTAATCAGACATTTCCCACAAAAATGAAAAAATTAAGAGCATTTTAAAAATTTTGAAAATTTTTTTTCTTCAAATTTTATAAATTTTTGTCAAAGTTTCTTATAGGTGGGTAAAAGACTTGCAAATTATATGAATAAAAATTTTTATTTTTATGAAAATTATAAAAGTTATATACTTTTCAAGAAATAGAATAAAATTTTTTTCATAGATCCAAAAATTTCATTCAAAATTTTCACTAGATACTGAATATATTTTTAAACTATTGAAGCCGAATTTTTCGATAAGCCAACAATTTAAAAATGACAGCATTTTCAAAATTTTCCAATTTTTTTTCTTCAAATTTTAGACATTTTTGTCAAAGTTTCTTATAGATGGGTAGAATACTTGCAAATTATCCAAATAAAAATGTTCAATTTCTATGAAAATTAGAAAAGTTATATACTTTTGAAAATTATGAAAATTTTCAGAAAAATAGAACAAAATATTTTTTTTAAAGATTATGAAATTTCATTTAAATTCATCACGGCTTCCGTTTCCGGTACCGATCGCGAATCGTGAAGGAAATAAGGGTGAGTGAATGCAGAAAAGGCAGAAATTGCGGAGATCGAGTGTAAAGGAAGAAGGGTGAGTGAAGGCAAAGGTGTGAAGGGTTTGAAGTGAAAATTTGGAGCGTGTGAAGTTTTTGAGGTTAGGAGTGAAAAAATAGTTGCTTGGTCAGGGGGGCAAGAGGTAGGAAATAAAGGCGGGAAACGTCACGGAGCTTTGGGTAAAGTAGGATGCCGACGACGCGAAGTCCACAAACTGGCGCCAGAGGGCAACAGTTACTGGACGATCGCAAAGAGTAGAAAACCGTAGTGGCTGCAACAGCTGACGTTGCTGAAAGCATTGAAAGTGGGGGGATGGGTGACGTTGATCGCAGTGACAGCAGCGGTGATAAAAGTGCCGAGAAGTCGACACGGGTGTGGAGGGTAGCGGACTCAGGTACGGGCAAGCAACGGGGAAGGCCCTCCGATTTACAGCGCCTTAACAAGCTAGGCAACGCGGGTTCGAACAGAAGTCTGGGCGAATGAAAAAAAGAGGGAAGCGCGACTAGCAGTGAAGGGGAGGAAAAAAGGAAAAGAGTGGCTGGAGAAGATGAGATAGAAAGGGACCAGGAGAACAAGAGAATTAGAATTAAAAGGAAAACACCAGAGAAAGAGGGGGGGGGGATGGGGGATGTTTGAAAAATTGGATGCTCTCATTAAAGGGTTTAGAAATGAAACAAGAAAAAGATTAGATGACATGAATAGGGATATGAATAGGCAGGGAAATGATGTAAGGGGGGAAGTGAAAAAGATCAGAGAAAAATGGGAAGAATGGAATAAACGTTGGAAGGAGGAGAAAGACAAGGTTTGGGGTAAGCTAGAGAGCATTGAGAATAGATACAGAGAGGTTGACGAAGAGAGATCTAGAGAAATAAAACAGTTGGAAGAGCGGGTATCCAGTCTAGAAATTAGGAATGAGCATATGGGGAAAAAACAGAAAATGAGGAAATAGTTCAAGGAATGAAAAGAACGTCCGAAGTGAGAATGAAAGATTGAAGAAAAGACTCAGTGAGATCGAAAGAAGATTAGAAGGGGAAGAAAGGGCAAAGAGGAAAAATAACATAGTAGTCAAGAGATTAAAAGCGGAGAGTGAAACAGAAGAAGTGGAAATAACAAATCTTTTTCGAGATATTAGAGTGCAGGTAAGGGTAGATGGAGTCAAGAGAATAGGAGGGACCAAGGAAGGAAAAGAAGGAATGTTTCTAGTAAAAGTGGGGAGTGAGGAGGAGAAAAAGAAAATTATGGAGAGAAAAAGATTATTGAGAGGAAGAAGGGAAAGAATTGAAGAAGATCTGACATGGAAGAAGAGGAAAAGGAGATGGCAAATAGAGCAGAGGGCTTGGGTAGAGAGGAAAAGGGGCCATATGGTGTGGATAGGGAGAGAGAGGTTATAGATAAATGGGGAGGAATGGTGCTGGGATCAAGAAGAGGGGAAGAGAGAAACGTGAAAATAGCTTTCTGGAATGTGTCAGGTTTGAAGAACAAGAATAAAGGATTTTGGGAGGAGTTTGAAAATTGGGATGTGATTATGATGAGTGAAACTTGGGCAGATGAAAAGGACTGGAAGGGAATAAAAAAGCTGTTACCGAAAGGTTATGTGTGGACAATGCAAGAAGCAAGAAAAGAACACCTTAAAGGGAGAGGGATGGGCGGCATGGTGTCCGGAGTGAAAAAAGAATTAACAGTAAAAGGGAGAAAAGATGGGAACATGGAGGAAAAGGATGGAACAATGATAAGAAAAATTATAATTGGGAAAGTAGAAATAGCA
>NC_046661.1:3888142-3890059 GCF_010883055.1 Belonocnema kinseyi | reverse complement strand
GGGGATGAACCTAATGATGAGAATCTTCGAAGAGTATGTGGGAACAAAAGAGCTGACGGTGAACGTAGATAAAACAAAGGTGATGTGTTTCAGAAATAGAAAAAGCAAAATAAATTACGTTTGGAAGATGAACGGACAAAAAGTGGAAATTGTGGAAGAGTTCTGTTACCTAGGTTTTTGGTTTGAGGCAGATGGGGGAAACGAGCTGCAGGTGAGGAAAAGAATTGAATGTATGAGTAAAGTAATGGGCCAAGTATGGGGTATAGGAAAGAGAAAGTTCAAGAACGATTGGAGAATGAGGGTCTGGTTGTTTGATGCGTTGGTATAGGCGGTATTGTGTTATGGTGTGGAGATATGGGGATGGAAAGAACATAGGAAAGTAGAGAGCATGCATGAGCGATTCCTGATGTGGGTAATGGGGGTTAGCTGGAGTTGCCCAGGATACATGTTGAAAGAAGAGTTAGGAAGAGAAAATATGGTTAATAGACAAATTAAGAGAGCATGGAGGTTTGAAGAGAAGCTAAAAAGGGGAGAGGGAAGTAAAATTGCACAAGCATGTTTCGGAGAAATTCGGAACAATGAGGCGAGAGGTAATGTTCGAAATTCAAAATGGGAGGAAGAAAGGAGAAAAATGAGAAGGGGGTGTAATATTCGAGAAGGGGTTATGGAATGGCAGGACATAGAGTTAGAGCTATTGGTTAAACAAGGAGAAGAGAGATGGACAAAGATTATAGATTCGAGGTACAATAGATGGTATATGATGGTCAAAGGGTTGACGGAACCGGAATATCCGCAAAAAATAAAAAAGGAAGAAAAATGGAGTAGGGTTGTACGGTTAAGAATGGGAAAGGAGTGAGAGCATGCAGATATTGGATGAATGAGGAGGAGAATTTATGCAGAGTATGTGGATACGAAATGGAGTCATGGGCACATGTATTAGAGAGATGTACAGGAGAGGAAGAAGGACAGTTGAGTGTGGATGAGTGTGTAAGATGGATCTTGGATGGTAGTGGACAGGGATTGATGTGGATGAAGAAATTGGATGAAGTAAGGGAAAGCAAGGGAGTAGGGCAGAGCCAAACGAGTGATCTTGAAAAGGGAGAGTAAAAAACGAAAATTGTTTTCAATATCGTGGAAAACGCATTTTTTTATGGTAAGAGGAAACGGAAGCCCTGGAAGCTCGCTCATTTTAGGAATTAATATCATTACTGTAACTATTGTTTATCCTACGTAATGCGAAAGAGTAGAATATAAGTAGTAGTTAAGTTAGACTAAGGATGGAATTATAAATATATGTACAGGGAGCGGAGGCCCTCAAACCCGTAAAAGGGAGAGATTAAATACATACATTTAAATTCATCACTCTATATCTAATATATTTAGAAGCCATGTCAATTACATTTTTCGATTAAACAAAAACTCAACAAGTTTTAGCTTTTTCAAAATTTTAATTTAAAAATTTTTGATTTTTAAAAATGTTTGTGAAACTTTCATGTACGCGTATTGCTTATAGTTCCTCTTACATAAGGTGATCGTGTTAATATAATAAACATGTGCGCTTATTAATATTAAAAGCATGTCAGTCAAAATTACGAGATGCAGAAACATAATAAATAGAATCATCACTTACGATCGAAATAAGCGCGCATATACATCTACTATTTTCAGGCTGACATCTCAATATCTAGGTACTCACCTGAAACATTAAAAAAATTCTAACTTTGGTCATATTGTCATAAAATAACAATCAGTAGGGACATCGATTAGCGCATATGGCATAAAATGCAAAAATATCTTAATTAATAACCTTAAAAATATACAATTCCTTGAATTTTAATTAATTACAGACATGTATAACTGTTAAAGTAACTTAAATAAACTTGTACGAATTTTACGCAGTCTATCCAATTTAATTTA
>NC_046661.1:3879242-3888127 GCF_010883055.1 Belonocnema kinseyi | reverse complement strand
CCCCCCCCCCCCTTTAAATGGATTTTTCAATATTAGGAAATGTTTACTATGAATAAGTTATTAATCTTTAAAATCTCATGATTTTTATTTAAAGACGCTAATTTCTGCTAAATAAACGCTAACAAAACAGAAAAACTTAAATTGTTGCAAAAAAATTTTCTCTTTGAAATATAATCATTTTTTAAACCAATTGGCGTTGTAAAAAAAAACATATACATTTTTTGAAAATTCCGGACATTACACGGAGAGAAATCTAGTTTGAAAACCTGGGGATCATTGCTAGAAATAGGTGACTCAGTCTAAGTAGTTTTTATCGCTTCGGAATAATATTTAGAATTCGACAGTGTTTTTGAAAATTCTTAACTATGACTGTCGAAGCGGAAAATGAAGTCGCGTCAAGAAAACTTGTCGCGTATTTCGAATTTAGAAAGATACTACGTTAAATATAATACATATCGAGTTTATTTTTCTATTTTTTTAGAAAATAACTTGCGTTATATAAATAATTATATTTGAAATAAGAATTGATAAATATAATCGATAGGTTTTCTTACAATTTAATACTGATTATTTCTAAAAAAAAAACTTTCATATCCGTTCACAATTGCGATCTGTAGACAATTTTGAATTGTAAATTCTCGAGCCAGCCTACTGTGCAGCGGGAAAAGTAAACCCCGTAGGTTTTCTTTTTACCCCGGACTTTGCCTAAGCTTATAAATCAATTCGCGGAGGGACTAGGCAGACTGCGGTGTGACGGCACATCGGACTTTGCCTGTAACATATACACAACCTTTTATTAATTAGAAGCCATTTTAAAGCTTTTGAAATATTTTAGGCTCTACTTTTTACTCCTTACGGAGGAAAAAGTGAAGTCAAAGGTGAATAATGAAAATTAAAGCTAAATTAAATTAAACTAAAAGCTCGAATTTTACGACAATTAGCCGACTCACCGTAAGAACTGTAAAGAAATTTTGGTCGCAAATAATAGAATTTAGCAGTAATTTATGAAAAATTATCATATATGATTTGTCAAATTACCGTAAATTACCGAAAATTACCGTAAATTTATAGACATTTTTAAATTGAATTTTGGGTAATTTACCTTCAGTTTCCTTAAATCATCTGTAATATTACGAAAAATTACCCAAAAATTTGTACTTGTATTTATTAAATAAAAGTCCCTAGGGTTAAATAGCCCTCTAAGGAAGAGGATAATACAAGGTCATTACTAATTTGTACAAGCACTGATCGGTTATATACTTAAATAGTCATACAACTAAATCTATAAACTAACTAAAATAAATTTAGTCTACCTCATAATTTGTAACAGATTAGGTAGGAGATTAATATTTGGTAATAAATAATAAGTGAGTAATTAGAAGCTCTTATGTGTATTAAAGTAGAAATGAAAGGGGTAAAACTGTGTGCATAAAAATTTAAATTTACAAAAGTTCATGAAAACAGAAGGAAATTTAAAGATAAAATGTCGGAGAATTAGGTTTGAGAGTTTACTAGTGAGCAAATTTCAACAGTTGGGTTAGAAATATTGTACAAATATTTGAAAAAGAGGTTTTTGAAATGATACAGGGAAGGTGCATTTCTAATATTATATGGTATTTTATTCGATAACCGGGCACCTCTTACTATAAATGACATTTGAAGCTTACACGTTCTGTGAAAGGGAATCTTAATAATTTAATGCCTTTTACGAAGCTTAGAGTGTGCTGCAATGCCTCTGTCTAAAAATTGAATGAAGTTAAATAGATACTCAGGAGCTTTGTTCTGAAAAATAGTATAGAGCAAATTACCCATAAAGAATTGTCTTCTCTTGGCAACATTGAGCAAACGAGCCTTATGTCGGTATGGAGTTCTGTGCGTATTTAGACAAATTGTGGATAAAGCGAACACAGGCACTTAACGCACGCTCAAGCTTTAAATATAAGGGAGGTTCCTACTTTGTTGGGTAGAAAAAATAGTTTTTTTTTCTTTTTGCATTTTCGGATAGATATAAGTTTCAAAAATATACCTAGAAAATTTCAAGTCAAAATATCAAAAATTTCGAAGGTTATGGGCCGTTGAATGGAGCGGTGTCAAACGCGCTGGGCTGCAGCGGCCGGGTGCTCTGCAGCGGCGAAACCGGTTCCGATTTTAGGCTTGTTTTCTAAGTGAATGAGGAAGTTGGCTTGCATGGACTTGGCATAGCTGACTAGGCGTAAGTACTCTCATTTTCTGAACTTTATTTAAACAAATGATTGTTGGAAATCTGATGTCAAATTCGTGATTTCTGCCCGCTTTAACCATGAAAATCAAATGCATCATGGAAAAAAGTCATTTTGCAATAGTTTGTATTAAATAAATTGTTTAAATAATTTTTTATTGCAAAATAGTACCAGATTTGAAATCAGTGATATTGAAAGCGACAGAAAGCATATGCATCATTCAAAAATTATAATTTGTTTAAAAAAATTTTTTATAAAAATTGTTTAAACAAATGAATTTTGCAAATTTGATGGCAGATTTAAAATTAGAGACCCCGAAAATATACAAAATGAAGAATAAATGTAATTATAGCGCAAAAGTTCAACATAATTTTTTTCGGTTTTTATGAAAAACTTTGAACGCGTTTTTCTCAAAACCACGTTTTCGGTGTTGGTGGAAGCCCCACAAGGCATAAAAATTTAGCAATCGCTATGAAACTTTTTTAAAATGTTCTCAGAAGGTGTCCGCACAAAGCATACTGCAATCATCAAAAAATATTGAAAATTGTTTGTTTAAAAAAATAATTAGTAGCAAAAAAAACGTGAAAAAATCCATTTTTTTCAAAATCTCATAACTTCCACATTTTTCATTTTTTTTTCGTCATTCTAATCTACTATGTGCGCTATAGTGTATAGATTAAGAAAATATTTTGATTTTTTATTTCAGATTTTTTCTATGGCAGACAGATCTTCCACCAGGGGGAAAATTCGCCGCCAACCACCCGCCATTGATTAGTGCCCCCCTCCAACCCTTTTTATGTAACGACCCAACAAATTTTATAGCACTACAATAAACATGGATAAACAATTGTCAAAAATTATATATATATTATATAATACCATATATATATTATATTATACCATATTATATTATAATACCATATATATTATATTATACCATTTCCGAGAGAGGGATAATGAGACTCTCAATACAAAGTGGCGGAAATTATGCCAGAGTTTCAAACGACGGAGATGAATTAGGTCCAACAACAATTACCTCAGTTTTGCCCGGGTTAAGAGTGAGTCCATTTTTCCAGGCCCAGAGGATAATGTGATCGATATCATCCTGGACTAGAACAAGTAATCTACTTAGAGAAGACATCGGTCCCGATAAGTAAATTTTAAAATCGTCAGCATATTTGTTGTAGCTACAATGTTGAAGTTCACATCCAAGGTCAGAGGTGAACAAATTGAAAAGAAGGGGTGCCAGAATGGAACCCTGTGGAACCCCACTCTTGACCTCCCACCACTCAGAAATCCCACCACTACTATTAATAATTCTGTGAAACATATTATTAAAATAGGATTAGAACCATTTGACGACAGAACTTGACGCGTTAAAAGATTTTAGTTTTTGTAGGAGTAACTTATGGTTGACCATATCAAATCCTTCGAAAAATCAAATAGGACAACAATCGTGATCTCCCTATTATCCATTGTTAATTTGAGATCCGTCGTTACTTTAAGGGAAGTGCTATGTTTCGCCCGAAAACCCGATTGCATCAGGTCAATGGCCCTAGATGTTTCGAGAAATTTGGAAAGTTGCTGGTGGACAATTTTTTCAAGTGGTTTAGATAGTGCACATAAAATAGAAATTGGCTCTTTCGGGGAAGTAGGTTTAGAAATTTTGGGAACTGGGCAAATAACTGTCTTTTTCCAGATATCTGGGAAGATAGCGATCTGCAGGGAAGCATTATAAATATGCAAAAGAAAAGGAAAGATAATTGGAAGGGCAAGTTGATTCATTTTGATTGACATTCCATCAGATCCTATGGCGTTTGATTTGATATAAAGTATTTTTTCCAAAAGTAGTTCAGGTGTGATTTCATCGAAAAAGAAGTCAGAATCATTAAATGTTGAATTAATAGGTGTAGTGGAAAATGATGATGATAAGTCTGGAACTGGGAACGTAAAAAAAGTCTTTAACAGGTCATTAGGCGAAAAATTACTATCTATAGATTCGTGCTTTGGCGGAATTAGGTGTAAACGTCTAAGAAGATGCCAAATGTCTTCTTTTTTGTCTCTATGTGCAATCTCGTTATAATTGTATCGATTAAACGCATCTCCAATTTTAGTCTGAAATAAGTTCCTGAGTTTACGAAATTTAGCTTGTATTATACTGCTTTTTGTTCTTTTTGCAAGCCGGCGCTTGCCATCACGTTCCCTCGTCAGATTTTTAATTTTAGGTCTGATCCAGAGGGCAGCTTTATTGAAATTTTTAGGAACGTGTAGCGGTGAAAATTTGTTAAATGCGGAGACCAGATAATTAGTAAGAGCGTCAATTTTATTATTTATATCTATATCTAGTAATATTTTTTCCCAATCATACGTCATTAGGTGTTTATGGGATGAATATTCATCAATATTAGAGAGATTCCACACCAACCAATGGGTTTTTATTGAATTTAAATTAAAGGGAAATTTAAAGGTAATGTTAATCAAGTCCTGGTCAGAGAGAAAAGGGATGGCATATTGTTCGTGGGAGACAACCTTATCAATATCGTCTACAATCATTAAGTGAATACGAGTACTGGAATGATCAATATGGTGAGTGGAATCGTGAGGTACAAACAAGAGCCCCGAACAGTGCACCAAAGATGTAAGATATTTAGTATGATTGGAAGTAAGATTTAAGTTAGTGTTAAAACCTCCAGTAAGGATAATGCTGTTAAAGTTAGGAATAAGTGAACAAATCACTGATTCATGCTATGTACCATAGGAGGTATTGGGTGGTTTATAAATTACTACCACTAAAACACTATCAGAAGTTGACTTAACTTCAACAAAGAGAAATTCGGTCGTGCGATAAGTTGCCAGTGGACTCACTTCAACCACAGTCCCGCTCAAACTGTTATGCAGAAAAAGACAAACTCCACCAACCCTTCTCTCGTCTCTGTCTCTTCGAAAGAACGAATAGTTGTTAATTGCAACGAGGCTAGAAGATACATTTGGAGTTAACCAGGACTCAGAAACAGCAATTATATGGTAGGAACATGTACTTAAAAAATGTTTAAATTCCAGAAAATGCGCCAAGGGAGACTAGGCATTAACATGGCAAATGCTTAAGGTATCCATTAATATATAAAGAGAAACATTAAAATGTGAATATAATACATAAAAATAGTCAATTTGTAGAGTTGGCGCAAGGCTGAATTAGCATAGTAATAGATACACATTAAAGCGTCAAATTGAGATCGATAATCATTCAGAGGCACAGCACATAATATGGCCAGCATGCAGTTAATTGCCATGTCTCAGAAATAAAGCAAGGAGATTTAAATACTTTTCTATGCAAATAAACAAGATTGACTTAGGATACAGAGTGAAAATGAGTGAAATACATGTAGTTAGGAGTAACAGTTGAGAAAAATTAGCGCTAAAGTTAGTCGGAGAAAAGTTAAAAAAATATTGAACTTAGGCTGTGGTTGCTATTGTAGTCCCTCTACAGATCGTAGGTTTGCAAGATGTATTCTCGGCGAACCGTCCTCCTTACGGCAAACAAATCTTCCACCAAAAATCCAAAGATATTTAATTTTCTTGTCTCTTCGGAGACCGAGAGCAATAGCATAGATTTTCCGGTTGAGTGGAGTTAAAGCATCGCGAAGATAAATCAAGCGTTTCTCATTTTCGGTCTATCCCAAACTCGAGGTAGATAAATCCTTTTTGACTTTACGTCTCTCGATCATTTTATCACGTAGATACTGACGGTTGAATTTGACTACAATGATCGGTGGGGTAGTATGATGAGTGAGTGACGGTGCTTTAATAATACGTGAAATTTTGACGTCATCTTTAACAAGAGGTACATCAAGAGCCCTGGCAATCGACTCTACGTTGGACATGAGGTCCTCGTTTGACTTCATTGGAAGACTATGGATTTCAAGAGTAGTATGTAAAACCGCTTGATCGTTCAGATTCTGCGCGTGTTCAAGTGCAGCCACTTTCATCTTAAGGTCGTTTACTTCATTCTTAACGCGGTGATTTTCCTCAATTTACACTACGGAGCCGGCTTCGAGAGAATCTATGCGGATAGTGTTATTGGTGAGGTCCGAGACCACTTGACGTAAAAGCTTAACGAGACCTGGAGGTAGAGCAGGTGGATTGACAGGGGTGGGAGTAAAGGATACAGAATTTGCACTACCGACGTTCCGAGAATCACAGATCTCGTTATTGGCACCAGGGTTGGTATCCACTGCCACAGAGGGGGCACTAGTAGTTGAAGAATTACATCTGCTGCAGACATAATCCATCTGGCCCTTTTTAAGTTTTTCAAAGATTTTTTTTGCGATGCCAATATTAGCACGGGTCAAGTGAATGAGACTGCCACACTTCACACATGCTAGAACCTTAGGACCACCCCTAGAAATCACTACGTTGCACTCTGGACACGCTCCCATGTTAACGTAAATTATACGTAATAAAAATAACTATAACTGTTGTAAAAAGTTTGCACAGATTAGCAACAATTAAACGAGTTAACGCAAAGTTAAAAGTTACAAACAAACCAGCCAGAAACACTTTTACAACATACTAATTTGAAGCACTAAAAAGAAACTGAGACATTTAAGAAATTATAAAAGACTGAAGCAGAGCAAATGGACACGTTCGCACCCGACTAGAACCAGTGACAAAAATTTCATAAATTTTAGGAAATTTATCAGAATGTTTAAAATGGAATTTTGGGTAATTTATGGTAAGTTACTATATTTACCTGTAAAATTACCATAAATGACCAGAAATTTCCACAAGTTTCGGGAAATGTATCAAAATTAAAAAATTTAATTTTCTAAAATTTGTGGCAAGTTACCGTATTTACCCGCAAAATTACCATTAATCGCCTAAAATTTTCATAAATTTCCGAAAATTGATAAAAATGCTTGAAATTGAATTGTGAGTAACTTATGGTAAGTTAACATATTTACCTGTAAAATTATCATAAATCACCTTAAGTTATCATAAATTTCCGGAAATTTATGGTAAGTTATAATAAATTATCCTTAAAAATACCGTAAATCATGCTTCCTTTATTCGAAATCTAATATAGGCTGAAATCATTACAATATTTTGAGAATAACATTGAGTATAACATCTAGTACATTTGAAAGAATGTATTTACGAGAAGTAAGGTATTTCCTAAGGGTTTAATGATTTTACGAGATTTAGAATTCACCCTTTATACTTATTTATTAATGGTTTGTTAGGCTTAATAAGCACACTCTTAAAATATATTTTAAAACAAAATTGCCTTTTTTTATGCACTTTTCATACATTAAAATATCAGTCAAAGTCAACTCCTCAGAAAGTAGGTAGGTCTGAGCTGTTGTAAAAATCTCGATAATGGGCGGTCCGAAACAAAAAAATGAGTTTTAGATTCAGTATGACTCCAGCAACCAGCTGAACCACGATTTCTGATATACATACAAAAATAACAAAATAGCGGGGTTTAGTTTAGTTTCACAGTTTTTTGCAAAAAATTATAGTTAAAATTGTAGTATAATCTTAGTTCATCCGGTTGCGGGAGCAACCACATTTTTCAAATATATTTGAAGAGTGTATTTTTAAGCCTGGCAAACCCTACATCGATATAATTATTAATAATCTCAGAAAAAATTCACAAAGATAGGCTGGGCAAGACAGTACGCGTCCCGCAATCAGTGTGTGATTGCCTACATCACATCTGGCAGGAATTTTACCGCCAAGGTTCGAAAATTCGCGCGCGAACTCCCGACCTGTTATCGCACACTTAACATGTCAAAGCTGCAGACCATCATGCAGCATATTGTTGAGTGAACACGGATACTATCTAACGCTCAGAGAAGTCTAGAGCGGAGGGAGATGTGGGTCAGAGAGAATCAACAGTTTCTCTCTGACCCATCTCGACTCTTCCCAGAACCTTCAGTTACTGTCCAACACCCAACCAAACCAGAGGAGGTCGAAGTATTTTGGAGAGAAGTCTACGAAGTGCAGCATAAACTGGACGAAGACTCAGAAAATATAAATAGCTTCAAGGGGTTATGTGTAGCCCTCATAACACCTGATAAAGAATGCCCACCCATCACTACCGAGGAGGTGAAAAAAGTATTAAGAGGTATGAAAAACTATTCCGCACTGGGACCAGATTGTGTGAAAACCTTCTGGTGTAAGAACTTTTCTTCAACCCATCAGCATTTGGCCCGTATTTTCACCTCATACTTGAAGACGGAAGAGCCGATTCTGGAGTGGTTGATGGAAGGGCGCACAATACTCCTGCCGAAAATAGACAACTTAGCTGACCAGAAGAATTTCAGGCCAATCACTTGTCTGAACACACTTTATAAGATATTCATAGCCATCCTAAATGATAGGATTGTTCGGGCAGTTGAACCTGTGTGGCAAGAAATGTACAAACAACGAGGCTCAAAGAAAGGCGTAGCCGGATGTCGGGAGAACCTGCTCATCGATAGATGTGTCTGTAAAGATGCAGCATTCTACCAGCGTGACCTATCAATGGCCTGGATTGATTATCGGAAAGCTTTCGATTTGACCTCCCATAGACTTATCATCTGTCTTTTGGAAATCTTAAAGGTTCATCCGCAAATAGTTGGGTGCATAGAGAGACTGATGCCGCTTTGGAAAGCCAGATTTACT
>NC_046661.1:3877752-3879142 GCF_010883055.1 Belonocnema kinseyi | reverse complement strand
CCAATAGGATACTAAATAGTAACAGACTCAAAAGGCACCCTTGCCTTAGACCTCGGCTTGTCCAGAAAACCTGCCCTTTTTTCTTTCCTATTTTCACCCTAACCCTGGTTTCAGTAAAAATTTGCTTCATCCTCTCCATTAACTTTTACTCTACACCCCTATCTTTCATTGCCTCCCATAGTACTTTTCTATTCACTGAGTCAAACGCTGCTTTGAAATCTACGAACAAAGCGACTAGTCTCCCTTTCTTTCTCCCCAAATTTCTGTTAACTAAATAGTTAAGTACGTAGATGTTGCCTATAGTTCCCATTCCTTTTCTAAGTCCCGTCTGATTATGTGGGATACTTTCTTTTTGTTCTACCTGACTCCAACCTATTTCTTAAGATTTCTGCATATATTTTATAGCCGAATAACATGAGAGTGATCCCTCTGTATTCCTCTACCTTCTATCCTTCCTCTTTCTTGACAAGCGGTACCACCAGTCCCGTCGTCCACTCTTCCGGCTAACCTTCCCCTTTCCATACCTTGTTGCAGATCTTCCACATCCCATCCCTGATCCCTTCTCCTCCAAACTTCATCGCTTCGTTCTCCATCCCATCTTCTCCCGTCGCCTTGTTTCTTTTTAACCTATTAATTGCCTCATCCACTTCTTCTCTTGTTATCTCGTTCCCTTCCTCCATTTCTCTGTGGACTATCCTACACTTTTCCCCTGTGATCTTATTTTGCTCTCCCCCTAATAGATCCTTAAAATAATCCGTCCATTCCTCCATTTCTATTTCTTCGTTAACGCCCTTTCTTTCCCCTCTATCCCTATTTATCACATCCCACACCCTACCTTCTTTGATCGCTTTTTCTACCTGAGCTTTATATTCTTCCTTTCCCCTCTGTCTTTTTATTTCCAGCATCTTCTCATGTTCTTTTTTCCTCCTTTTATACTCCTCCTCCATTTCTCCTCTTCTCCATTTGCTCACACACTCGTTTATTCTCTCTTTACTCTCCCAGCATTCCTCGTCCCACCAGCCTCTCTTTCCCCCTACTCTTTCTTCATTAGTACCAAGCTTATCCTTTACCTTTTCAATGGACCCCTTCAACCTTTCAATTAACGAGTCTATTCCCTCCTCTTTTTCATACCTAACCTTCTCCTTTTCCATCTTTTGTTTAAACTCTTTTAATTTATCTACCCCCCAAATTCCCATTTTCGTGTTTCGTTCGCACCCTTTTTCCTTTCTCCCTCTGCCTCGCTTACTGACGCGTCTTCTTAGTGTAACTATGACCGGGAAGTGCTCGGACCCTATCTCAATCCCTACCTTCATACTCCCTATCATATGCCGCATTCTTTCTTCAGCCAAGATGTAGTCTATTACTGTTGCTCCCTTTCCTATGAATGTGA
>NC_046661.1:3860898-3877652 GCF_010883055.1 Belonocnema kinseyi | reverse complement strand
CATGTATTTTACATGGACGATCTTAAGATCTATGCTAAAAACAAAGAGCAACTACATCTAGCTCTAGGGATTGTCGAACGATATACTAAGGAAATTGAAATGAAATTTGGGTTAGACAAATGCGCGAAGGTTTATTTTAAGCGAGGAAAACTTAATGGCATTCCTTAAGATCCTGAGCTCGTTCATAGTTCCATGGACGAAGAACGAACTCAGATCCCTTGATATCGGGACAATAAAGGTTATGCACATGAACAAAAGCATGCATCTTAAGTCTTCCGTTCCGCGTGTATACATCTCACGCCATCAAGGTGGTCGGGAAATATTGAGTCTTGAATGTCTTCGATTTCGTTGGGAGCGGGTGCAATTTTCCAGATTAGCACCCGCTCCCGTAGAAATCCTGCGGTAAAATTTCAGCCACAACCACGTCTCACGACCGTGAGATAGGCGGTTACAGTCTGTCACGGAATCAATACGACGATCCAGCAAAAGCCTCGTGCACCCTAAGAACACAGAGCGAACCAAGGACTACCGCCTTCTGCATTTTTCCCGCAAGTGTTTTAGCATATTGTTGACACGAAGGGATGCTTTTTAGGCCATTAGCAAGTGAAAGCTTGGCACCTCCAAGAGCGCCGATGATAAGGACGATTAGTTTAACAGAATATTCCGGGTACAATCGTTGCAACTCCCTTATAAGCTCTCGATACCTCTCTTTCTTTTCATTCTCCTTGGCTATAATGTTTTTGTCAGCTGGTGCCGAAAATGCGGTAACGAAAATGGCTCGCTTCTTGAAGTCAAGAAGAACCTTGTCAGGCCTCGAGTGAACAACATAAACAATTGTCGAGAATATAAAGTTCCAGTATATGCGGCACTTCCCATTCTCGAAAATTGACTCGATTTCCCTAGGAGCAGTGGCATAGATGGTAATAAAGCTATCATCAGGAATGTATTGGCGCAAAATGTAACGACAGTATGTCAAGGTGGAAATGACACCGTCTTCACATGCAAAAATGAAGCCCTCCGTACCAGACTTCAATCCGGGCTTTCAGGAGTGAGTACTCGAGATAGATAAGATTTGATGCATTTTGCTCACCCCTAATACTGAAGTTAAGTCCGAGTGTTTCAGCAGCCTCCTGCGCTGCCTTGTACAGAAACGCTCCTTTGCCCACGTCTTCTTGTTTCCTGACCATTTTCAGAAGAGGGTCTCTTCCATTTGCAACTCTATGCGCTGTACCCAGAATAATCCTGTTGTGAAGATATTCAAGACTCAATATTCCGCGACCACCTTGACGGCGTGAGATGTACAGTCGCGGAACAGAAGACTTAAGATTCATGCTTTTGTTCATGTGCATAACCTTTCTTGTCCCGATATCAAGGGATCTGAGTTCGTTCTTCGTCCATGGAACTACTCCAAATGAATAGAGTAATACCGGGACGCCAAGCATGTTCGTTGCAGATACTTCGTTCCTCGCCGACGCTTCTTTTAACGAGCTCAGGATCTTCAGAGATGCCATTAAGTTTTCCTCGCTTAAAATAAACCTTGGCGCATTTTTCTACCCCAAATTCCATTTCAATTTCCTTAGTATTTCGTTCGACAATCCCTAGAGCTAGATGTAGATGTAGTTTCTAGAGATAGTGGCAATAATGTAAGGCAAAAGAGGAGTGGACTCATGGTGTCGCCCTGAAAGACACCTCTCTGAAAGGTGACCTTGTTAGTTGTCACACAATTTGTTCCAGATGAGATAGTAAATCTGGTATTCTAAAGGGGCATTAATCTCTTGATGCATCTAACTATTTGCGGATGAACCTTTAAGATTTCCAAAAGACAGATGATAAGTCTATGAGAGGTCGAATCGAAAGCTTTCCGATAATCAATCCAGGACATCGATAGGTCACGCTGGTAGAATGCTGCATCTTTGCAGACACATACATCGATGAGCAGGTTCTCCCGAGATCCCGCTACATCTTTCCTTGAGCCTCGTTGTTCATGCATTTCTTGCCACACAGATTCAATTGCCCGAACAATCCTATCATTGAGGATAGCTGTGAATATTTTATAAATTTTGTTCAGACAAGTGATTGGCCTATAATTCTTCGGGTCAGCTAAGTTGCCTATTTTCGCGCCTGATGGTCAGCAGCTTTGACTTGTTAAGTATGTGATAACGGGTGCGGATTTCGCGCGCGGGCTTTCGAACCTTGGCGGTAAAATTCCTGCCAGATGTGATGTAGTCGTAAAGCATTGCTCTTTCTCTATTGGATTCATGCCCGCGATTGGTCTTAGTGTTGTCTCTCTTTCTCTGTTGCCGGTTTGTTCTAGCTGTGATAGAGTAGGCGTTCCGCTTACATAGCCCCTTTTTCGGAGTTGTTCAGCGTTGTTTCGCAGACGTTGCTGCGAAAAGTGCGTTAGCTCCGGGTGTTTCTCGCACCACAGAGCATGCAGCCGTGCCATGTAACACTGTAGCACTGTAGCATCTGTGCATCGTAGCACTGTAGCAAGTTGTGATTCAGTCGCTCCGTCCAGCCAAAGGTCACGAGATTCCGCCGATCTATCGCATTGAATCCATTTTCATTGGCTCCCCCAGCTCTAGATTGGTCGGCATTGTTGGCCAACCCATTGTCGGGAGCCCTTCGCATTCTGTTGTTTTGAACCGCAGTTACTACAACTATGTTTGGTGTTGTCATTGTTGTTCCCACGAGAAGCTAGGGAAAGGGGTTCGTCCATCCTTGTGGGGCCCCGCATGCAAGGATAAGGCTACGTACTCTGAAAGGTCGCCCGGTATCCCAGAGTCACAGTTCTAGACACCTCACCCAGGTGTCATTCAGCTTTCGGCACGGTTTTCACACATATGCATGAAAAGATGCATAGTGGGAGCTTCGGAGACTGCGCTCTTTTAGAGCTCCTACGATGGTGCAAGTTTTATGTGCATTTTCGTAAGAGGTTCTCAGGTTGCCTGTGCTCAGGCTTATATGAGGTAACCCGCTGGTTACAACTGCCCCTCTTTAAAATTCGCAAAGAAAGGCAATTAATTTAAATTCACGTACAAATCATACTCTTGAATTAACGATACTAAAAATTATCATGATGCTACAATTCGGTTATTATATCTAAACTAATGGTTAGATATTTATGTAAGATTTTAAGTAATATATCAGTGAATTTTTCTTATTTAAATTATTATTTAGATTGACTTGCCCATTTTCGTTGCGGATTTTAACCTTTTTTCTCCTCGTTGTCTATCTTGCAGTGAGTCTCGGCTTAGCTGTGACCTCAAGGTCATATAATATGCGCGTCCCAAAGGACAGGCTCGGTAATTATCACATGAATTATTCCAAGGGTCCGCCTGCGTAGTTTTATGGAGGACTGTATTTTTAACTCCTAGAAGATTTGCCTCTGCCTTCGAGAACTAAGTGTTCCTCTTCTCTTCCTTCTGTTGAACGGTTGGCTTCGTCTTTGGGGTAATTCTCACCTTTTTGTCTGTGAGAATTTCTTCGACTAATGCATCATGTCGACTCTTATGGACTGCAAAGATTCCTCGATGTTGTTTTTCTCTCTGCTTCTTCTCTTGATTTAACTTCCATAAATTTTCGGTCTCATCAGCCTGTTGCGATGTGCTGGGTTTCTCAACTTCCTGTGTGTTGAGAGTTGGTAGTTGTTCAGGCACACTTTCCACAAACCGGATTAAATTTATGGTTAATACTCTTAAAATTTCCTGTACTATGTTCTCGTCAATCGCCGGCGTTTCAATCTCGAGGGTTTGCGTTAAGATTTCTGGCGCTGAATGCGTTTCTGGCATGGAGATTAGTGCTGTCCTTTCCTCGACTTCAATGATGTCAATAGCGTGTGTGGTTCCTGTTTGTATAGCGTCAGTCTGTACTATCTCTACTTCAGTGATAGGTCTATTGTCCGACTTCCTTTTCCTTCCGAATTCTCCATTTGCACGGTAGATATTATTTCTTCTTGATCCTCTTCTGTCAGATCGATTATTTCTCTCTCAAGCATCTCTATTTCCTCCTTCCTGTCAAATTTCACTACATCTTTTTCTCCAGTTTCTAGGTTGCATTGCACTGCCGCGTTGTGATGGTCGTCGTCAACTTCGTACTGGGTACAAGCGTCCGGTATCTTTTGCGTAGTATTCGGTACTGACCTTTTTCAAGGGCCGAATTTTCCTTGGGCCTCTTGTGTACTCGAGTTAACGATTTTCCATCTCCTCCCTCGTTCTTTGGTAGTTTGTACTTCCGCAAGTCGTTGGCGTGAAATTGTCCCCTCTCTCGGTTCGTTTCTTCATTCCACAGGATATAGACATTTCCCGCGATTTTTTTCTTGATTTTATAGGGTCCTTCATAGAGAGATAGGAATTTTGCCATTGTGCCGTTGGTTGTGTTAGATGCATTACACGCCTTGGCAAGTACCCATTCACCAATCGAGTAAGTGACCCCTTTCTTGTTTTTATTTAGGCGTCCCAGTAGCTTCTCTCTTTTCTTCCTTATTCTTTCTTTCAGGACTACTAATTGCTGTGCTCTATTTTCCTGTGGGTGGGGTGGTAACGCAGGTAGCATGTTGTGCTACCATCGTTTGGGTTTTCGTCCCCATAGTGCCTCATAGGGTGCGATCTCCGTGGTATCGTGGTGGGATTCATTGAGTATTGTTTCTACTTTTTCCAGTTGGTAGAACCAGCTGTTGTGTTGATCCGGTGGGAGGATCGTGCGAAATAATCTCGCCCATTCTCGAATCACACGTTCTACCATGTTCGCCCGTGGATGTCGAATTGATGTCAATATCATTTTTAATCCTCTTTCCTCTAGTGCTCTTCGCCATTTTTTACTTGTAAATTGAGTGCCACGATCGGATAGAATCTTTGGTGGTTTGCCGATACTGTCAGAGAATTCGTCGAGTTTCTTTATCGCTGCTTCACTCGTTGCATTTCTTAATGGGTATAGCTTAATGTATTTAGTAAATGTGTCAATCATTACTAATAAATGCTCATACCCATACTTCGTTTTGGTGAGTGGACCAAAAAAATCAATAGATATTAATTCCAGTGGCTCTTGCGAGAGCACTGGTTCTATAATTATTAAATTCTTTTATTATAGACTTCATGATTTTCTGTGGAACGTATATTCGTGAGTTTGTTTTTGTCTTATTCGTCATTTCCTGTTTGATTTTCTTAATTCGCGCATCGTCCTGCTGTTGCTGTGGGATGCTGCGATTTTTTTCTTTAATTTCGTGAGCCCAAGTGTAATTTATTCCATTTATAATTACTCGAGTTTCACCTCGGTTTTTTTTATATTCACCTTCGCCTTTCAATCGACTCAGAACGTCGGCCATGACGTTTTGCGTGCCTGGTAAATTTTCTATTTTGGTTTTATAGTCTCGAATTGCTAAGATCCATCTTGTTAATCTTGCATTTACAAAGTTGCATGTTTTTAAGAAGGTGAGCGCGAGGTGATCCGTTCGATTGATTATTTCTGCTCCCTGTAGATATGTCCTGAATTTCTGCAGGGCCCAGACGATTGCCAATAACTCCTTTTCCGTTGTGAAATACGTTAAATCGGGGCCTTTCAGCGTTCGACCTGCTAGTGAAATTATCTCCTTTTCTTGTTGATCACTGAGCTGATATAGGACTTCGCCAAGAGCGTAATCGCTAGCGTCAGTTTCGAGATAGTAGCTTCGCTTAGGATCTAGGAAATATAACGTAATGGACTCCGCAAATGAATTCCGATAAAATGAAGCACGTAACATCATTCTATTTGGAAAACGCTGAGCTTAGAGATTGGCAGCATTATCAAGATTTCTTCCAGCTTCTCCATACAACAAAACCATTTCAATATTTTCTCGTACGGTTAGATACTACATTGTAAAGTAGTATTCGAAATAATCTTTGATCTAACTAAAATGAGGTTTGTCTTCAATGTATTTTTTCTAATTTACTGTATTTAAGAAAAGAAAAAAGTAAACACTTTCGTAATGTTTCAATAGCCTCCGCTGACCATAATCTACAATAATGCCAAAGCTAAAATTTAGGAATATTCAGGAAACACTGTTAATGTAAACGTATTACTTAATAATTACTTCTCAAGAACGGGCATACGTTTTGGGATGTTTTTCAAAATAATAATCACCAAAGAGATTCGAAGCTCTATTGCAGAATCGTAAGCGTGCATTCTCAGTAACAGTAAAATTAAGAAAAATTGAATTTCGTCGATTACAGCGCCATCTATCGCGAAACGAGAAAAATATTTTAGACGAAACATACGCATTTTTATCCAAAGAATCCGAATATGCAATAAAAAAATAGGGGTTCCCATTTAAGATTTCGAACGTGCCCCTACCCCCACTCCCCACAGGGCGGTGTGGGGGAACCAATTTTAACATCAGTGTATGTACTCCTCAGGGTGATTAAATTTTGATTCATAACATTTTTTTATAAAGTGCCTATTTTTCGAGAAATTTGAAAGTTTCAAGTTAAAAAAATCAACCTGTTTATTGTAACGTGATCTTGTTCTTTTTTTATCCAAAAAAACAAACAAAATACTCACGCTGATCCACTCGACTTTTGTTATCTTTCAGGATTATCTTCTTAGTAATTTAAAAAATATATCATTTCCCTGGTCGACCCTTGAATTAGGTATTAGAATTTTATGAGGTTAGGTTCGGGACGTTAGGAGCTGTCATTCACCTGAACCACATAACTGGTTGAATTTTCAACCACATGTTACAAGAAACAAGTTTTTTGAATACTGAAAACCAATGATAACTAGATAAATATGCATGACGACGGGCACATTTCAAGGATGATAATGAGCATAATAATGAGGATAGTCATCACGTGACCCATCTTCGTTACATGAATAACCTGAAGCTGTACGCTAGTTCAGTCCAGAAACAGCAGCAAGTGATAGATGTCACAAAGAAGTTTTCCAATGATATCCACATGGAGTTCGGACTAGATAAATGCATAACAGGGTAGATCTACTACGACATATGAGGGGTAGGAGCGTTGAAGATGTCAAAAAAATGTGTTACTCACAAGTTATACAGTTGCGAGACTATTTTAACAGCAAACGAGATGTTGCGCTTTACAGCACCACCTGCAAAGCGGATCTTGACTGCGTACCTTTGAATTAGACCTCAGATGAGGCCTTGAATATCAGGGTATAAACCATACAGGATTTAGAAATACAATGGAGGCAGAAAGCTATCCACAGCGATCATCCCAAAACGTTAGATTAACATGAAGTGGATAGTGGGACATCCAATATTGGGCTGAGAAAGGGTGATCTGTATCCAGAGACGGAAGGATTCGTCATTGCGATACAGGACGCGGTTTTCAGCAGCATAAATGATCGCAAATACGTGCTACATCAAGACGTGGTTGACCGGTTCCGATTACATGGAGATACCAACGAATCCATCGAGCACATTATTGATGGCTGTCGCGCAGTGGCTGCGAGAGTATATACGCACAGATATAATGATGTAGCGGGCATTATACGTCAACAACTTGTCCTAAACCTAAGATTCTTAACAGAATGGAGGCCTCTTTATAGCTACATTTTTTTACTCTATGAAAGCATACAGAGGTGACTGTTGTCACCTCTAACGCTCGTGGCCATGGTTTAAATATGGCAGCGGTAAGGGGCGAGCTCCAAGCCACACCATGCTCGTAATTGAATAACTACAACATCATCACAGAAGGTTTCAAGCATCGTATTAAATTAACTTATAAAACCTAACCATCAGATTTTTTCGAATATTCGAAGAACTCCAGCTAAAACTAACTTAAATCTACTTATCTGTTAAGGTTCATTAAAATGCACGTATGAATTATCACTGGAGAATTGGTACTTAACGTTGGGAGAGTAATATTTCTGTCATCTCTGCTTTTACTACAGCTATAGTATACAAGTCTAGCGAGTTTTTCAAATTATTTAAGAGCCGACACGCAGTTTGTGAGAAGCAGAATTATGGATCCTTTAGATCCTCTCCTTCTGTTTCAACGAGAGGTAAGGGGCATAGACCACATTCACGTATCTTAAAAGGAAGAGTACCGTGGTATTGCATAGTAGCAGTTTGACCGAGATTGGCAGGTATTTTCTAAACGGAAACAAAGTTCGTAGTGGGAGGTATGCTGCATGGCATTTAGAAGATACATAAGCGCTGGATTCCCAAATCTGCCTCAACATTAGTCCTAGATTCTTCGCTTGCAGCACATATTCTTAAATAATAGCGTCCATAGTAATGATGATTTTGAGGTTTCTAAAATTTTACTACCTTTAAACACTTTTTACAAATCTCTAAAGCAGAAGATACACTTGCACCGCCGGAATAGGAACCCTCTTCAATCGACCTTTTGAATAATGTATTCTCGCCTTTTTTTACTTAAAATTATTATTATTATTATTGGTCTAGTAGAATATTTATTATCATTTGTTAATTAATTTTTAATTATTTAAACAAATGGAGTTTGTTTAAATATCCACCCCGCCGAAAAATCATCCCCTCCCTAAAAATTATTACTATTAGTCTTGTAGAATATTTATTAACATTCTTTAATTAATTCTTTATTATTTGAACAAATGGTATTTGTTCAAACAATTTTTTTCGAAAATGCTTTTTTTCCTTAAAAATTATTACTATTGGTCTAGTGAAATATTTATTACCATTGAATGAACTAATGTGAATAAATATTCCACTAGACCAATAGTGAAAATTTTTTTGGGGGAGGGGGAGCAAATTTTCAAGAAAAAAATCTAGACAAATTTTATTTGTTTAAATAATTAATAATTAATTCACGAATGATAATAAATATGCCACTAGACCAATAGTAATAATTTTAAGTAAATATGAGAATACAGTGCTCAAAATGGCGATTTCATGAAGAATTGACCGTTTTTGTTTTAAGGGTAGTTTTCAGGTACTCGTAAGGGTGTGTTAGAGGTATCACTCCCATAGGTCTGATAAATAAAATTCTTCATTGGATAATTATCAACAGGCCCCCACACTTTTCGTCACATTTTTTCAAACCCTAATAAATTAATCCAAAAACTCAAAAAAGTGATTTTTCCCGATGCATTTTACAAGGGAAACTTCAACTCAAGACCGGCACATGTTAAAGTCGAAAAATAAAAAAATTAAAATTAGGGAATTTATTTTTGGATTTGGAATGAAATTGGGGGGATCTTTGCCCTCTAAACAAAAAAAAACTTTTTTTGAGCCACCTTACTGAACACTATTAAAAAATGATTATCTTTCTGAATTTATCAAAAAACAAATTAAAGTCCGTATGAGGAAAATTAAATATGCGACAAATAAAAAAGATTTGCATGCTCATTAAAAACAAAAATTTGTTAGATGTCCGATAGTTTTTCTACCATATATACCAAACCTTTTTTTATAAATTATCCACAACACCTAACAAGTTAAACATAGCTACATTACTTTTACTTAAACATACTTTGAAATCGATTATAAAACTCGGTAAGGATTGCACAAAAAAGTGGGGGCGCCGAAATTTTATTTATATAATCCCATGCAAAAATTACGGCTCTTGTTACATAGGAGAGGCAAAGAGACACTTAAAAACTTGTGTCAATGAACATATCAAGTATGGGAAAAGTGAATCTGTCATTGACAAACACCAGAGAATATTTAACCATGTCGAGGCGTCTTAACGATAGGATGCCAACGCACGCGATCGACTAGATGATACTTAACCAAAAATATAAACAATAAAAAGCTAACCAAGAAGTAAGAACTAGAAAGTTTTAGATTGCGGAATTGAATAAGATGAAGCTAGCAGTTGGCCAAAACTAGAAGATGCTCGCTCGCTCCATCAAAACATTAAAGTGCTATCTCGGGCGAGCAAAGCATGAAGGTGCCACTTCTCGCTTGTAATCTAAAGGCGAGAAGTGGCAACCTTCATGCTTTGCTCGCCCGAGATAGAACTCTCATGATATGATGAAGCGAGTGAGCATCTTTTAGTTTTTGCCAACTTCTAGCCTCATCTTGCTCAATTACGCGAGCAAGACTTTCTAGCGCTAGCTTCTCGGTTAGTTTTTTATTGCTTTTATTTTTGGCTAAGTACCGTCAAGTCGTGTCGCGTGCGTTGGCACCCTACCGTTAGGACGCCTCGATGTATTTGACTGGGATAATACCAAAATACTAGATTGCCAATCTCTTTGTAATGGATGTGCGCAGAGCACTTCCTCAACCCAAAATCTGGATGAAATGGATGTCTCCCTTCGTGAAGATATCACGGAGCAATCCAACCTCTGGACCATCAATTGTTCAGTTTATGGTGCTGCAAGAACTTCGACTGATTTAAATCAAAGGCTAAAACCGACTATGGATCAAAAGACGTGTTCAGTCTGTGATTCACTACATAACATCTGGTAGACCGTTCACGACCCGGTTCTACTCCACTCGTTTGGGGTGGTTCAATGGGCGAAGAATGAACTTAAGAGGAAACGGTAGGTTTGGCTGAGCACATAAATGACTGCAGCGACATCTATAAGAAAATCGGAAATACACTCTAGTACTCCTGGCAATTATAAATACAACTTCGTACCCGAAAATCGGTACTCTATTCTGTACATAAACTTCTGACCTGTTAGAAAGAGAAACTTAGCAACGAGAGAGACAGGGAATCTTACCTACTTTTATGACATTGGGTTAAATACTGAATGTAAGAAAAAATTTTTAAAACCCATCCAGGGTGTCTATTAAAAAAAATTCCAGCAGTTTTTAAAAATTTTTTAGAGCAAAAAATAAGTTTCCCAGGTAATTTATAAACATTTGTCATTTGCAAAATTTACAATGCGCCCACAAGATCTGATTTTATGGACAAAAGACTTTTTTGGTCATTGTTCAATTTATCACCGTGAAAAATCACAAAGCTAAAATTGAAAATATTTTAAAGTTTCATATTCTTCCAACTCGTCAATTTCATTAAATTTGTTTCAATCCAATAATCTACTGCTGTTGATATAATCAAAGTGAGTTCAATTTCACATGTAATGATTTCTTTATGATTAGGAGCAGTTGAAATTTCACTAATTTATCGCCTTTCAGCTCATTTAAGTTTAATTTTCCACAAAATAGGCGAATTTTAAATTAAATTAATGAATTTTCAACTAAAATGATGAATCGCTAAGCAAGAAAATAAATTATTAAACAAGTAGATCAACTTTGAACCAAAAGACACCAATTTTCAATCTCGAAGACGTAATTTTTACAAAGCAGTTGAATTTTCAAACCCTGAAATATTGATATTCTACCAAAAAGACAAACTTTCAACAAAATAATTTAATTTCCAACAAAAGAGTAGAGTTTCCAATACAAATGAATCGTCAACGACAAATTTAACAAAGTAGTTCAACCCAGAAATGAGATTTTATAACCAAAAAGACGAACTTAAACATATAAAGATGCATTTTCAACCTAAAACTATTAATTTACCACCAAAAGAGTTAATTTTTAACAAAACCGTTAAAGGTTAACCAGTAAGAAAAGAAATATCGACCTAAAAAATTAGTTTTCTGCCAATAAAGATGAAGTTCTAACTGAAAATGATCAAATTTCAACAAAAAATGGAAATTTTTAACCGAGTGGTTCAACTTTTACCCAAATAGTTGAATTTTCATTGTAAAAAAATCAATTTTCAGCCAAAAATCGAATAGTTAAATTTTCAACTAAAAAATTAATTTAAAACAAATAATGTAACAGTTTATACTCGAAACACAAAGGATGACCTTCTACGTAACTTTACTCTGGCGAATTTTTTATTTTCCCTGGCCTATGCACATGCTAGAATCTTATAAAATTTTTAACATACACTCTTTGATACACTGAATAAAACAATTTAAATTTTAAAAATAAAGTTTTCTAATTTATGATCCTATACAATTATTTAAAGTGTCTCTTACCGGAAATGCCTGAATTTTGCAAGATTTTTGTCGAAGATAACCTACAATCATACTATTTATTACTAGTGAAATTGAACTTTGTTCAGAATAAATAATAAGCTTTGAAATATTTTCAATAGTAGCTTTATTATTTTCATCGAGATAAAATGAACAATCTAGTGCTAAAAAGCATTGCATACCCATAAAATACTAGGCTTATTTCAAAAAAACTTTCGGATGCATGCATGGACCACTGACTAGCAACTAGAAAAAGGCATGCGTGTACGGTCAAACGCATATGAAGATTAATTCCAATACATATCGGAACAATTCCTTGCAAAAACTAACTTTTGTTTATATTTCTTATAATTTAATTTTCGTTTTTTACATGACTATTTTTCTCTTGAAAAAGAAGAGCATACATTATTAAAACATTAGGTGCATTTTCTAAACATTATTTTTCAAGTTGAACAATATCGAAATCAATGTTATTATCACGAGTTTTAATAAAAATTCATACTTGTTTTAAGAATTGAAAAAATTGTAACCCATTTTTGTGATTACAAAATCACGAAAATGTTTCTTCTGCAGGATACGCTGTATACGCATGAGAAATAAAACTGGTCAACATAACTTGATGTTTACATCTACAAAATGAGATGTTTGTCATTTACAAAGTAGTTTTTCTTGCTGAATACGAATCAGTTTCCCGTATTTTCCCACACATCAGCTTTTTCAGATTGGTTAGAACAACGTTCTTATAGAAAAATTATAAATCGAGTTCCTGGTAATTAGCATGTCTTTATTTAATTTAACTCACTTAGTAATTCAAAAGGGGACAGTGATTCCTTAAAATTATTTAATGTACAATCTATAACTATATGTAATGTAAGAAAAAACCACGTGCCATACAATCAATCTATTTTTGAAAATTAGTATCTCGTTAAAGTAGGGCCTTGTGCAATTTCCAATCTCTTCGGAAAATGCTCATGTTATACAATAGAAACATTGAAGAAGTCTTGAGACTAGGCCCTAGAGCCGGGTTAGTCATAAATTCGCCCATAGTACCTGAGAGGTTGCTCCAGCCCCTCTATGTTAGGTCAATTGCCTTTCAACTTGCGTATTTCCTCTCTATTTCCTTGCCCATTCCTCAATTAAAAATGCTGATAGGTTCACAAAATCCTGGAAAATTTTGTGAGTTTGAGAATATAATTGTAAATACGAATGGATTCTCAAATATTCCGATTTTTAGTTAAAATTTTGTTAAGCTCTTAATGACCATTTCTTTTCCATTTTCTTCAATAATTATAAATTTTAATTTCAATTAAAATTAAAAATTTTTTACTGATTTCATATTTTATATTAGTATTTTAAAATTAAAAACTGCAGATGACAACATAAAAAAGACACTAATTTCCCAATTGTTTAAACAAAAATTGTTCAAACTTTTTGTTTAAATTTGTGTGTTACGGCAAAACTGAATCATAACAGCATTCATGATTAAAATAAAAACTATGCCTTTTGTGACGGGGAAATAGAGGTATAAATATACACTTGTGATTAAAACTAGTTTATTAAAACTTTGGAAGTATGGCCGTAGAAAATACTTTCCAATATAACAATTTAAGCATTAATGTCCACTCAGGCATCGATGAGCCGATTTGAAGTGTCATCAGCCAGCAGCTAGGGGCTGTGAGGTGCAAGCGATGCACATTCCACCTTAAGACTAATTTTGTGGCGTTTGCATAGTGACAGCAGTACACCCCCCGTTTCGGATTCGTTTTACCCCTGGAAAACGTATTCTGACATTTTGGGGTACTGCTTCAGGTTCGCTTGCATCACTTATTTCTTATGTCCATGGTGTTTGACAAACGTACCTTACAACTGGTTCTGAGATAATATTTTCTATCCTATTTTTGACGCATAAAAGGACATAATTTTTTTAATAAATTGCAGAAGCCGCATTTGTAAAAAACGTAAATTAAAACTAAACCCATTGATGTGTATCCGATGTAAGATAAAATTTCGGTTGCTTTTTCGGACCAACTACGAGTTCTTCGATCTCGTTTAATTTTATTTAATGAATCTTCAATATCATATAGCAATTGGCACATTTCTTTTAAGTCAAATGGTTTGACAGCTTTTTGTAATGGAAGCAATTTTAATTCTAATAGCGATAATTCGTCAGGATTGAACGGTATATTAATTGATTTATTAAAATATGTAATTGTTTTGATTTCGGAAGTTTTTCGTAGTTTTATAATTAGACTGTCAGCTTGAAGAATACAGTTTTCATCTGATTCTATAAACGTTCGTTCTGATAAAGTTAGAAGCTGAGCAATTTTGTCGCAAAGTATGTTTATTTCTAAATCTTTCTCAGGAATTAATAAGTATGGTTTTGCGTTTAATTGAATATATACAAGTTCGTTAATTTTAAACGGAGAAATTTGAAAAAATTTATAATCAAGACTTTTCACGTCGAATCTTATAATTTGATTGTCGCAGGTTTGGGTTTCTGATATCAGCTATGACGTTTGATTGCGTGTACACATTTTATGAACGTCGAGATTTTTACAGCAGCTGATAGTTTCTCTGTCAGTTGGTACATACAAGGTTTGTTATTTATTAACAATTAAAAATTCGTGTTCAGGAATGACAACCAGAAAAACATTTCCTATTTTCTTGGGAATAGGGATTAGTCGGAAAAGTGAGAAGTATCGGATTCTAGAAGGGGGGTTTTAATTGAATATAGGCACCCTTTATTAATAATTTCTATTCCTATTTCGGATGTATCGATTAAATATTGGTAGTTCTCTTCTTTTCATTGGATACGATACTAAGCATTATGCCTCACTTTGAAAGTTTGGAGTTTTTCCATAAATATATTGGGAGGTAGTATTTGCGGATGAATGATACTATGGTTTCCGTCATTCACTGCGTCTATTATCAAACTTATATCCTCACTTAGTTCATTAATAATTAAAGTGCAAATTGTTAATTAGTTCGATATAATTACATTTCTTGTGTTATCGTTAATACTGTTCGTTATTTTGTTTAAATTTTTAATATTCTGCTTGCTGCGTTCATTTAATGAGACCATATCATGGGATGCAGAATTCAGTAACGTTTGTAAGATTCTTGTTTGATTTGTGATACTAGAGGAAAGGATGTTATTGTTCTGAAATAATTTGTCAAGTTCATTATTTACGTAATCGAGATTATTTTGATCAAGGGTTCCAAACAAGCTTTTGGAAGCATTTCCAATAAAATATAAAATTCTCTTTTAGTCCTGACAAGTCCTTATATATGATTAAGTAACTTACGATTGTTATCTAGGCGCTTAATTCGATTGTTTACCACTTTTAATTTGAATTTTCATGTACAGTTTGTACACATGATCAAAATTGTAGAGTATATTTCGCTTAATTTGATAAACCTATCGTTGATATTTTCTGTGTCGACCGCGACAATTAGATTCCAAGTTTCGTGGTAGAGTTGAATTGGGCCAATATCTTCTGCAAAGACTGTTGTGTGATTTAAGAATTTCATAGTGAAAATTCCAGAAATAGTGGGAATGAGCGTCACCAGCAAGAGGAGATTCTTCATTTTCACTCTGTAGGCAGTTAAGAATATAAGGCTTTTAGACTGTTTGCATGGGTGAGGTAACGTCCTCCTTTTACGAGAACAAAATAATCGTTATTGTTTTTTTTTCAGTCTGCGTGGCAAATACCCCCGCAAATGAACGATGGAATCTTTTGGTTCGAAATTTATACCGTGACTGCAGTAAATTTCACTTTTTAAAGTATTATTGTTTGGTTTAATATGAATTTCAATACCCTGGTTTGTCAAATCATTTTGTAGACAGCGCTTTATGTCACTTATTTCATAACATTCTGTAGGTATTTAAATTAATTTATCGCGCACATAAAATTTATTTTGGCCAATGTCTACATTGGATATCGAATTGAAGGTTAAAAATTCAACGAGTCCAAGCGCCTAATTTTTATAAGGAGACAACTCAATTAGGGCAAAATAGTGCGTTTCCAGGATTGAAGAAGTGCCCGATAATACGAGGTTTATTCACATTTCTTCTTCCACGAGCCTCCATCACAGCTGCGCGTGCGCCTTGAAATGCAGATTTAATGGCAGTTTATCCATCATTGCTTGAAATTATGAACTTTTTAGCTGCAGCGACAATTTTTCGCAGTATAGTGGTAAGTCTTCTATTCTTCCTGAGACCCATCCCCAATTTTGATTTCGCCTTCATTGCGTTTGCTACTCTCCAAGCAGCCGCCTTTTCATCTATGCCTGCGAAGAGAGCAAAGAAACGTTTCTAAACTTTTTCAGATAGTATACTGCACGAAGGAATAATAAGGAGACCCAACTGCCAGTGGGAAGCCATCTGAAACTGGCAATAGAAACATTACCGTAAGTGTTACGCACATTACAGTAAGATCTTAGATTTGAGTGCGCATGTGCGCAGTTGTCCTCTTCCTATACATGGAAAAGTGTGCGAGTGAGAAAGTTAGTCAAATTGACGTAAGTTAGGGGTTGTGTTCTTTTGTTGATCATCATACGAAAGATACACAAAATAAATATATAAACAGTATTCTCGGTACTTGTTTGAAAAATGTGTGAACAGATTCTGAGAAGGAAACGCATCGGTAAGTACCTTTTAAATTTGTAATATGATAAATAGGCTAAAGATTCTCAAGGCTCAAAGATAGGTAAAACAATAAAATATATGAGAAGTTTATTGTACTTACAGTGAAGGCTTTAAAAAAACGAAGTATATTTGCCTTCTTCGGCGTGTAACTTCGTCCACAACCCGGAACTTGACACCTCATGGCTTA
>NC_046661.1:3831259-3860798 GCF_010883055.1 Belonocnema kinseyi | reverse complement strand
ACTCAAATCTAAGATCTTCCTGTAATGTGCGTATCACTTACGGTAATGTTTCTATTGCCAAGTGGGGGAACAGAGTTAGGTCTCCTTATTATTCCTTCGTGGAATACTGTCAGCTGAGTTTCTAAACTCTATATTTTCTATATTTTGTGAGTAGGCAATATCGTGTTCTTTGCAAGCTGTGTCCAGTGGATTGATTCCCGGATCAAATCGTGCTAATCGTTTGGCTAGTTTCATACCTGGTCCACAGTAATGGTAAACAGGCAAATGCAACTCAAACGGCAAATTGTTGATGATTCTGTTGAGCGAGCCTCTCCCAAGTCTTCCCTGCTTCACGGTTCGTTTAAGACTGACTGTTTTGCCTCTGTGGACGATCATATCTATGCAAGCGATACCTTCAGACTGAAGGGTCAACTTATATAACCAGGATATTTATAGGTTTTCCAGTCAGTCCTTGTCAAGATGCAGTTTGAAGAAAAACCTGTGAAACTACCTATTCAGAATTTTGATTCGCTTCTTCAAAAAAGGACAGTATAAAAAAATTACATGGACATTTGCTACCAAACAGTGCACGAGCTAAATTTTGTGGGCCTTCCAAATGTGGAAAGATAAAAGCTTTGCTGGCTGTACTGAAACATCCATACATTTTTGGAACAAGTCCTTCAATCCCTAGATAGCGTTGAGTACTATCCTTTCAATGAGCATGAGGAGGTTATAATGCCAAGTGAAGCGAAACCAAACTCAGTAATTGTATTTGATGATAAGCTTGTGAGAAACAAGGTAATATATGAGCATTCTTTTCTATGGGTAGACACAAGGATGTCGACTATTCTCACTTGAGTTAGACAAATGCTCATATTCCTAAACATCTTGTACGCGACAATGTTAATTTACTTGTGTTATTTAAGCAAGATGAAATGAATCTAAAGCACATTTATGATGATCACGTAAATACTGATATGATTTATTCGCAATTTAAACATTTGTGTTTAACTTGTTGCATAATTAGAAGTATGGATCCGTTGTAATTGACAACAATAGGAATTTTAACCATGGTAGATATAAGAAAGGTTTTAATTGTTTGATAAATCTGAAAAAGTAATATATACCAATGGTCAATATAGAAGCAGACACACCTTAGACGTTGATGCATCAAGACGCCTTTGCGTCAGGAGAATTTTCAAAGACAAAAGAATATTTTGCATCAAATTGCTATAGCTAGCGAATAAATTCCACGAAAACATAGGTTAATAAAGTTGGGCAAAGAAACAGCTGAGCGCACATTAAGTGACATTTTTAAACCCATTGTTAATCAACTCGAGAAAATTGTTGGTGGTTTCAAGAGTGTGAAAAAAGTTGAGCCAATCAGAAGGAAAGAAAAAGCAAAGAATAAAACTGAAGAAAATATTCGTGATGACGATAATTTGTTATACAAATTAATTAATGGCAATGAGGAAGAAGCAAACGAGACGGTAGATCCCAGTAATTTAGAGACATCAACTGCATTTGAAGAGGAAAATAACTCAGACACACCTTCATCTCCATGGATTGATGATGATGCCAGAAAGTATCTCATATTGTTAGGTGAACGAATTAGAGATCTCGATAACGTGTATCGAGTAAGAAAATTAGAGAAAGATAAATTAATGATTGGAGATTCTCCGATAATTTTTAGCCAGAAATAAATTCATGTGGGTAATTTGAATTTTCCCAAAAGTAAAGGCTTGCTTGAACTTTTATTTAAAAAAGTAACTCAAGAGTCCTCTATAACTCCCAGTGATCTTGAAAATTATCGACAAATTGTTATTGCAACAAACGCATATAAAAAATATTATAAGCCAGATGGATAAATTCATGCCATTAAAGACGTTAAATATAAAAACTTTATAATGAAGATTATCCCCCCATTTCCCCCAAAAAATTCAAACAGACGAAGTAAAGACCGGATATCATTATCAGGTGAAGGTATGATCCCACAATAGTTGATTGCTAGAGAGAAAAGTCTGATGGATTACATTTACTGGGATGATCCGAATGAATTGGTAGATCGAGTATACTAATGCTAGCGTCTCAAGCAGCTGCAAATCCAAGTCACACCAGCGAAATTATATCAATTATCGCAGAACTACGAAAAACTTGAATTATATATTAATGGATGTTTATCAAGATTTTAATCATTTGCAAGATGAGCTTCCATTTATTCGGACGTCATTCCAAGCAAGCAAAGCGTACAAGTCGTGGTCTTCCTGGAATTGGGTACAAAGTCACATCTGAAGGAAATCATGATATGAATAATAAGAGGCTGTGTAAAGTGGCTGAAGCTCAAGAGCAGTATGATGCTTTGAATCTGAATATGGTGCAACATATGGCATAGCGTGAACTTTAGACTATATATGATGTTATAGCTTCTTTGCGAACTGAAGTAGTCAATAATACAGTGATGATTGATACTCTGGAAAATTCCACATATAATATTTTTAAAAATGCGATAATTCATGTTGAATTAATTCAAAAACTTGTGTATCGAAATTCCGAGCTCATTAGTCAATTAGGCACTAGGCTGAATGCACTCAAAAATGGACGCTGAGCAACTGTAGTTGTTGAAGGAGCTGCACAAGCCGGCTAGACAAAATTACCAACGTCGACATTTCCATATTCGTAGCATTTATGAGACCTGTCAAGCTGATCTTGTTGAAATGCAATCATACGAGAAAGTAAACAAAGGATGCAAGTACATCTTAACTGTAATTTACATATTATCAAAATTTGATTGGGGCGTCCCCGTTAAATCCAAGAATAAAAATTTGCAATAAAGCAGTTGAAAGTTCGGGGTGCAGTTCCGAATAGGTGAACGAGACGATTTCTTTCACACTCCGTATACTTATGTATTTTGACGCGTTGATTACGAAAATGATAGTGAAACTTGGCGACTCGGCGATTTTCATGGTGAAATTGCAAAAAAAACCATAAAAAATATGGTTTTTTGCGTTTATCTCAGCCAATATGCAAAATCTCGCAAAAAGTTTCCAATAAAATGTGTAGGTCGTACAAAAATACACATTTTTTTCTACGAGTGATAGTTCCCAAGAAAATTAGTGATATCTCGATTTTTATGAGAAAAAAAAACAATGAGCATTCTCCATTGGTTTCGGTTGGGTACCTACTCACGCTTTTCACCACGGAAAGGTTGGAGTATTTTGAAAAGCATTTTTTGTTTTTAAATTTTTTAATTGTTTTTTTTTACTTTTACGATTTTTAAATATATTTTAATTTATTTTAATTAGAAATTCTGAGTATATTCTATTTATTGTCTTGATTGTATACTCCTTATAAGTTTTTTTCTAATAGTCTGCTGGGTATATTTAGTGGCCAGGGTAATATGCTTTTATGTTAGTAATTAATTCTTTAAACGGATCAGCAGCTATTTTCTTTACGCGTCGTCGCCACAAAAATTCGCAGAGATGCTCTGCAATGTTGCTCTTACGCACTCCTCCTCATGAGAGAAATCGTCGCATCCACCGCCAAGATGACTCGATGTTTTGTGTGTGCGCTCCGGAATCGGGATCCACAAATTGTTCGGAATCATTCACAGTTTTGTGGACAAATCCGTGATCTTCGAGATTAATGTATCCCTTCCAACAATCGGTGTGGATTTCTGTCCCTTCTGCTACATGCTTTTTTATTAATGCAATTAAAGCAGCCTGATCTCTCTTATTATCGGGGCAGATTTCTAACCGATAGTTGTAGGAATGTCCTCTGTGGATCATTCCGAGAATCCATGATCCTTCTACTACACGTCCTCGCTCGTATTTTCGACGGCCGATTTCGCACTCATCAATTTCAAAAACTTCACCGACACCGCCGATGCGACCATCCTCTCCGAAGTTGCTGTCAAGAGCAAGCATGCAGACCTCTCTGCAAAATGAGAAGCGATCTGAAACTGTTTCTCGAGAAATCGATTGATTTTTTATAATGCTCCTTTCCCGGATCGTTTGTTCAAAATTAAAATTTAACGCAAAACAATACGTAATGAGCATACAGGCCGCTGCAGAAATGCGGCACCTCTCAAACCACGTGTTTTCTGCAACGGTAATACTGTGACGATAATTATGTATTTTATAACAAAGGAAGGATCCGCAAATATGTTTAGACTCCACAAGGGTCATCTTCTTCTTATGCTTTGAGCAAAATCGTTCAGACGGAATTAATTCGATTTGTCGCAACCACTGAAGAGTTGTTTTCCTTCCTTGGAAAATTTTAGATAAACTAAAAATATTATATGTTTCATCCATCTTAACGAGGACTCAAGAGAAGAAAATCTCGAAAATAATATTGCACGCAAGAAACACACGGCCTTAAGTACTATGAGCGCGGATGGTGGAGAAAGACCTGTCGCTAATTGCATGGAAATTTGTAAATTTGTTACATTTCATCAGATATATCTGTGATTTTCTCGAAAATTATTACTCGTAGAAAAAAATGTATCATATAAGAAATGTGTATTTCGATAAGATCTACAACTTTTATAGAAACGTTTTGTGAAAATTTATGTATTGGCTGAGATAAACTCAAAATACCCCGGCATCCCAATGACTGGTCACAAAAATAACTTAGTTCAGACACAATCCACTTTCCAACGCGTCATGGGTGGCGGGAAGGCACCCCTGTGACTGGTCACAGAAATCATGTAAGGTCACACCTCTGCCCCTTTTCCGACGCGTCATGGGGGGCGGGAAGGCACCCCTGCGACTGGTCACAGAAATAATGTAAGGTCACACCCCTGCCCCTTTTCCCACGCGCCATGGGGGGCGGGAAGGCATCCCTGTGACTGGAACCAGAAAAAACTTAGGGACACTCCTGCCCCTATTCCGACGCGTCGTGGGGGCGGGAAGGCACTCTTGTGACTGGTCACAGAAATAATGTAAGGTCACACCCCTGCTCCTTTTGCCACGATTCATAGGGGGCGGGAAGGCACCCCTGTGACTGGTCACAGAAATAATGTAAGGTCACACCCCTGCCCCTTTTCCCACGCGTTGTGGGGGCAGGAAGGCACCCCTGTGACTGGAACCAGAAAAAACTTAGGAAACGGGTTCAATTACGCATATAAGACGGTTTGCTGACACTGGGGGCCGTTAACACTCGAAAACGAAAAGAGCATGATTTTTATGTTTTTTTTTTCATAAAAATTGAGATATCACTAATTTTCTCGAAAACTATCACTTGTGCAAAAAAATGTATCCTACCAAAAAATGTGTATTTCTGTAAGATCTACAACTTTTCTTGGAAGCATTTTGCGAGATTTTGCATATTGGCTGTGATAAACGCAAAAAACCACATTTTTTTATAGTTTTTCCGCGATTTCACCATGAAAATCGCCTAGTCGCCAATTTTTACTATCATTTTCGTAATCAGCGCGTCAAAATACATAAGTATACGCAGTGTATAGAAAATCGTCACGTTCACCTATTCGGAACTTTATCCAAAGTTCGATCAAAGATGAACTTTCAGCACAATAATTAAGTTTTTAACAAAATAGTAGCATTTTTAACCAAAATGTTCAATTTCCAACTTACAAGTATTAATTTTCAGCCAAATGGCCAAATTAAAAAAAAAGATAAATAAACTTTAACCAAAAGTAGTTGCACTTTCAAACGAATAATTGTATTTTTTAGAAGACAAAAACAAAAAAGATTAAATTACAACCAAAAAAAGTTGTATTTTCAACCCAAAAAGTTAAATATGCAAGAAAAATATAATAACTGCATTTTAGGCCATTTTTTAGAAAAAAGATGAATTTTGGACAAAACAGTTGATTTTTTAACCCGAAACGATAAAGTTAATAAAAAAATTAATTTGTAACCAATAAGATAAATTTTCAACCAAGATGTTTAATTTTCTACCAACAAGATTAATTTTCTGCAAAAAAGACGAATTTTCAAGCAAATCGTTGATTTTTCAAGCCAAAATAACAAATATTTTAAAAGTCAGTTTCATTTTTAACAAAATAAAATAATTTAAATCCAGATAGATGAATTTTTCACCAAAAAAGATGACTTTCCAACCAAAAAAAGGTGAATTTCTAATCCAAAAGGACAAATTTTCTATCCAAAGCTGGATTTTCAACACAACAGTTAAATTTTCGATAAAAAATGTGATTATTTAATAAAATAGTGGAATTTTCAATGTACAAAGATGAATTTCCAATCAAATTGTGGAATTTTCTAACAAAGATATTAAACTTGAACCAAAAATAATTGTGTTTTTGAACAAGAAAGATGACTTTCGAATAAAAAATAGGACTTCTTAACAAAATATTCGAAATGTCTACAAAATAATTCAATTTTCAAGAAAATAGTTAAATTCAACCGGAAAACGTTGTACTTGTGTATTTGCAAGTAATAATTGAAATGCAACAAAGAAAGCTTAATGTTAAACGAAAAAAATTAATTTTTTAACAAAAGATGGATTTTCAATTCAAAAGGATAAACTTTGTATTTAAAAAGAGGATTGTTTAACAAAACATTTGAATTGTGGACCAAAGTAGATGAACTTTTGACAACATAGTTAGCTTTTTATCATAACAAGTACATTTTCGTCAAAACAGCTGAATTTAACTAAAAACCGTTGTATTTTCAGCTAAATATTTGGATTTAAACCAAGAAATATAAATTTAAAAAAACAGAAGATTTTTCTACGTCAAGATAAAAAAAGGTAGATTTTCCTATTGCTTTCTATTAATTCAGATCACATTTAGATACAATTAATCTCAAACGTCGCCTAACTTTAAAATGACTTCTAAAATCGGTAAAAGTAGATCTGTTATTAATTTCTAAAAATCTTGATAGAGACTTCTGAGCGTACTTCACAAAAAATAAATCAGGTTTAAATTATTTATTTAACAGTAGTTATTTAGAGTGTTTCCTTTCGCTTTAGGGAAAAATTACCATTCTGATTTAATCCTTATTTATAAGGCCGTATTAAATTCTTTGAAGGCTTCTCTACTATTCTATTTGAGTGGGTTTAAAACAAATAATTTAAATATCCTACAGTAATTATTGTTATAAACATCGATAGTATAAATTTTACTCAACACCACCCAAATAGAAATGTACAACACCCATGAAAGTATAAAATGAGACCTGCACCATCAGAACTAAATATCAAAAGTGTAGCTTTTTCCTAAAGAGAAAGCTAAAATTAAAAATATAAACTATTGTTCAATAAAAAATGTAAAACTGAATTTTTTCTGTAATACGCTTAGAAGGCTCCGTCAAGGTGTAATTTATGGAAACTGAATGTGGTATGTCACATTTATGTTTGACCTAGTGTAAAACATGCATTTCAGAATATGTTTCATTTAAAAAGTCCTGGTCAAGCACTGGAGCACCCGTCCCAATTTAGATTGGACCCTCACTATTCTACGAATCGATTCTTGTGCGAGGCAGAAATGCTACTACCATCTGCCAACCAGAAAGGAAAGTCTAACAGAAAAATCTATAATTTCATGAGACCCTCGCCAGAAAAGTGCTACCCGTGCTACCAATATCTAGGGCTCAGGGTAGGTAACTGTTTTACCATTCGAGCAAGATGAAATGGAATTTGTCTACTAGAGTAGGAGGGTAAAAGGCGCGGAATCGAAAGTCAAATTTTCGACACAGGTGGCACACAGCCTCCTGATGGAGAATTTTCCTAATCAATAGATAAAACAATGTCATCAAGTACCGTTTGATGTAACAAAATCATCAACCCAACCTCGTGGACAAGGGCATGTGAACG
Source organism: Belonocnema kinseyi (assembly GCF_010883055.1). Lineage (NCBI taxonomy): Eukaryota > Metazoa > Arthropoda > Insecta > Hymenoptera > Cynipidae > Belonocnema > Belonocnema kinseyi. Next base: position 3,853,025 of record NC_046661.1, on the reverse strand, counting down.
AGAGAGGGAGCCAAAAACAAGGCCAAAACCGATTTGAATTTAAAATATGTAGTCTATACACAGTAAAACGTTGGTGTTAAATTTGTTGCAGCTCAAATTTCATTGGCCTCACAATGAGAGTTTTCAATCTCATATTTATTTCTATGCACGTAGTTGCACTTGAGTACATTATTTAACCTAGATACATACGTAGTCATTTACATATAAACTTCGCTCACATGTAGTCTTACGATAATCTATATTGTTGAGACAAATACATACTGCAAATTTATATCAAAACTAATGAAGCAAGGGAACGACTAAAAATTTCAGATATAACCAACCTACCCAAGAGGGCGTTATTTGACGTAAACAGTAGACTCGTCATTCAATTGAAATCTGGATTGATTATTATTATTAATTTACGCAGCTTTTGCGAGTCACTTGCGGTCCTAATGTATCTTTTTTAGAAGTTCATTTACGAGGGACCTGATTACTGAATCTTGTACCTGTTTTTGACTAAATATATGGATCCTCAACGAAATAGCTGAATTTAAATTTTCAATTAAAAAATACGAATTTTTACTTTAATTGTTGAATTTTGAACAAAAAAAGAATAATTTTCAGCCAAAAATGGACAATCAAATTTTCAGTTGAAGGAAATAATTTTCAACAAAACTGAAAGAAATTCTTGATTTTTTAATTGAACTCCCGGTCTTTTCCCGGTTTCCCGGTTAATTCTGTACCATTTTTAGAAGGTGAAGCTTTCAATTTAAAAGCTTAAATTTCAAATTAGGAGTTTTCATTCTAGAAGAGAGAAAGTTTTGAAGGTTATGCCATTTGAGTTCTTTACTACACTTACAAGTAATATAAAAAAGAACTACTACTTTAACTATCATTATGAAAATGAGTAACTTTACTGTGCGAATTCTATCTCCGTAAAATATATTTAATAAATTGTGCCGAGAGGTAAGAATTAAACATTAATCTAAATAAATTATTAGCATAACTCAGTATAAAAAAATGATTTATAATCATTTTACGATTTTCTTAAATAATTAATAAAATATTTTTAATTCATTTAACGTTCGTTTTGAAGTATATTTCAAACGTGAATGAAAGTTTGAAAACAATTTACAACATAACGCACTTCAGCAATTACTTTTATTTGCATTTTATATTTATACTATATATATTTTATATACTTGGGACAACTTTACATATATTATTTCCTTCTGCTTCAAAATTTCTCAGATAATAATCGACACACTACTTGAAATCTTAAACAAAGTCAGCTGGCTGTATGTGCACTGAAAAGCATGGTTAGTTGCGACAAGAAGCTCCTAATTAGTAGAGTTGGTATAAGCTACAACAACTACTTCGATAGTAACAATAACTAACCAGCTTTGTACGGCAACAAGTCGCCGTTAGTCCTCCTATGAAAGTTATGTTAGCGAGGATAGCAATTTTAGTCACAACAAATAAATTACTTACATTTATCAGCAATTTATTTTACAATAAATAAAGTAGTAAATGTTACAAGTTTCGCCCCTTGGCGATATTGGCAGAACTGAAATCTGAGCAGTGCTGCCAACATTCGCATCGAAATATCTCGTCATGTTTTCGATGATCGCCATTTTAATCTGAACCTTTACGTATAATATGTAAACACGTGGAAAATATTGAAGAGCATCGCATAGATCCTTTGGGTCCTCTACGCCTACGCTTAGGGCACCTTTTCACGGAGGTCTGTTTTAAAATAATCGTGGAATTAATATTCTTCATAGGATTTATTTCTAGTTACTTTGTTGGTTTATGGCAAATTTGATTAATTGATAACCTAGATGCGAACTCGATGTGTCAAATAAATTCAACGAATACTTTAAAACAGGCCTCTGTGAAAAGGTGCCCTAATTTTTATAAATACATAATTGTGAGAATTCAGCTTTCCAGCCGGACGAGTATAATTAAATGAATAGTAAGAAAATATAAGATTAAATAATAGTAAGAATTAGTACTTTAAGTAGTAAGATCAACTAATTTATTTGTAAAATAACTAATTCAATAGTAAGCCTTATGAATTTGAAGTATTAACGCTTACTATTTAAAGTAGTAAACACACCTACCTGAAAGTAATATCTACCATCGAAAGTTGTAGCGAGAACAAATAAAGTATCAAGGACAACTACCACCAATCTTGCGAATAAAAGTAGTAGCCCCAATCACTTTAATAGCGGCGGAATATATTACTAACTAAAATAGTTGAGCTTATTACTTTGTTAGTTGTCGCAATCAACCAGTTTCTTCAGTGTGGGTGAAAAACCCGTCAGCTAACCTATTATACATTGCCAAGCGTCGGTCAGGAGACATTTCACTTCCTCAGCTGGCGGGGTTTCCACCCACGTATAGCCGGCTCACGATTATTTTTATAAAAAATACCATGTTAATCATCAGTTGACGAAGTTTTAAGCGGAAGGAAATTATTACAATAATTTTTTTTGTGTACATGTTTCCATAACCAGCTGACGGGTTTTCCACCTACATAAAGCCTGCTGACGGTTTTTTTTCGTTTAAATACAGGATGATTTTTTTTGTTGTACCCGAAGTTTTTTTAATTTAAAAATTGCGCGCCGCCTGCCGCCATTGTAGCAGCGCGGTTTGTAAACGTCAAACCATTACAATTTTCACCATGAGTCGTTACACACCGCGAGAGCGAGCCGAAATTGTGAAATTTCATTATCAAAATCAATCCTCGGTTGTTCTGACGCAAAGTGCATATAGGGCTAAATATCACAATAAAAGTGTGCCCAATGGAATGACGATTCGCCGTTTGGTAGCAAAATTCAACGAAAGTGGTTCAGTGAAAATATCAACACCGAAGACTAAGCAGCGTCCATGTCGGAGTAATGAGATTATTAAAGCTATACGAGCCGATGTTGCTGAGCATCCAAACATGTCATATCGGCGCCACGCTCGGCAGTTTGGAATGCATCCGTCGACTTTATGGAAGATTTTGAAGGTTGCTTTGCATCTTTATTCTTATAAAATGCAAATAGCAAAGCGACTTTTGCCAGCTGATGCATTCCGAACTGCTGAACGTGGCGCCGATATGAGATATTTGGATGCTCAGCAAAATCGGCTCGTACAGCTTCAATAACCTCATTACTCCGACGTGGACGCTTCTTAATCTTCGGTGTTGATATTGTTACTGAATCACTTTTGTTGAATTTTGCCACTAAACGGCGAATCGTGTTCGGATTGGGCACATTTTTAGTGTGATATTTAGCCCTATATGCACGTTGCGTCAGAACAACCGATGACTGATTTTGAAAATAAAATTTCACAATTTCGGCTCGCTCTCTAGGTGTGTAGCGATTCATGGTAAAAATTGTACTCGTTTGACGTTTACAACCCGCGTATGCTAAATGATGGCAGGCGAAGCGCAATTTTTAAATAAAAAAAAAACTTCGTGTACAACAACAAAAATCACCCTGTGTTATATTAACTATCATCCCACAAAGTTTCCAGCTGAAGGAAATCATTAAAAACTTTTTTTTACACGTTGGGCGGCTGTCATTGTCCCACCCACCCGAAATGCCGCAGCTGGCGTTAACTATGCTTACAAAACACCTATCTGAAGCATTCCCCAAAGTATTAGGTGGAAGGAAATTGGTCACTAAATGTGTGGCTGGCTCCCGGACTATGAGTGTTAATACAAATTTAGTAAATTCATTATAAAAGTTACTGAATTTCTTTTGTCAGACACCTAATTTCATACATTTCAGTTACTTGAGTATCCCAAATGTTTCGGAATTTTACGAACATTTCTAACACTGTAAGTTATGTATTGTGTTATGTAATTATATATCGTTTGCCTAAAATAGATTGCTCAGTCTATACCATTCATTGGCCTTCAGCATGGACCTATTCAATTTGCATTTTGTACACAGGAAAAAAATGGATTATCTTAAATAATGTTTTGTTTAAATTATGAAAGCCTTACATTCTAAAAATTTGCAAAACTAATATTTCATAAAAAAAATTTCTTTGTATAAGCAGAGCAATTTAAATTTCTGCACTACACTGAGAAACTTGGTACTGGAAATGGTATTAAATTAGGTTACAATCGACGGATCAAGGCGATAATTCGTATATTTTCATACAGTAGTCATAAGCTTTGATATTTTTATATAAAATTTTCCTATTGATAATACGAAGTCTAAGTATATTTATAGTAAAATCATAGGTAGGATAAATTAGTAGAGACATAATTAAATTATATAAAAAGAGTAGATGTAATAAGTACCTAAAATAACATAAAAGACTAAATTTTCTAAGAGGAATTGCTATTGTCTATAGGAATATGAATTATACTATGACACTTTTAATTTTTCGTATTATGGAGTAAGACAAATTCGGATTATCGCTCTCGAACATTAGTATAAGTGACTAGTAAGCGAGCCTAGCGTTGGACCGTGTGCAGCCAAGCTAAACGATGTCAGCCGACCAACGGTCTACGGAAATTCCTTAAATTTATCAATCACTCGATTTGGTTTGATGCAAAGATCCTTATTACAATAAATTATGAAAATTCTAAAAGTTACAATTGAAAAACAAATTTCCACAAAGAGCAAAAAAGAATTTTTAAACCTCGATATTAGGATATTTGATTACGTTAAGATATAGTGCTTAGAATTTGAAAAATGCCATCACTATGAACAATCAATAAATAATTTAATTGAAATCAAGTAGAGTGCTAGCATTTACTTCATAAGGGTGATAAATTTCTGGATCTAATTATCTAGTTTAGCAAGATGGAATATCGCCGCGCTGCTGCGTTGGAGATTCTTGTTTGATTCCGACCAGCTTTATTTTAATCACATTTTTGTGTTTTAGCTTGTAATATAATATTCCTGCATGTATATAATACATGTATAAACTATATAAAATCATGTGTACTGTACAGTTCCAATTTAAATAAATGTAATAGTGCTAAAGAGTTCAACATTCCATAATGAATAAGTCTGCATTTACGTCGTATGCTTGTGTAAAGGATACGTGCGTCGTAGCCTTCCACGCGACGCGACGCGGCGCATGTTGGGTTTATTTTTTTTTCGTCTGATAATCTGACTGCACCAATTTTAACTTAGTCCCATACTAAATCAATGCCCGGTCTCTCTCGATGTTACTATAGTCCTTTGCAAATATTACAATCTTCTGCAGATATTCATGCAAGAAATTTAGAATTTTCTTCTACCCAAATTAATAAGTGGCTATAATACATTGCTTGGTGGCTTACTACAGAGGTTTGTACATACTTCAAAGCTTTTTTGAAATAAATGTAACATTTTAAAATTGTATTCCAATGAATTTTGTAGTTCGGCATGTAGTTACTACACCGAAAAAATATGCAACTATATTAGTTCAATAATATCTTGGACTAATACGCTTCGCATAAATTAGAAATCTGTAGATAAAATGTGGAATTAAATCTCTTCATTTAACTTGTAATTTTACCGGTTTGAGTATAGAACCGACGATATAGCAATACCGAACTACATCGATTCAGTAAGTATGGTATTAACATGTAGCAGTTCTTCATGTAGAACTCGCAACATTCATAAGTTGAATATGAGCTGTTCTAAAGCATCGAGCACATACTGTTCAACTTTTGTATCGGGTACGTAACGAAATTTGAATCACAACGCGTCGATAAGAGAGAACTTTTACGATCAGCTGCGATTCTAAAATAATGCGAAAAGGGAGCAGTTTCAAGTATGAAATTCTCACATTGAAGTATAAAACGGCGCTAATTCAGGCAAAGCGAAACCCGACCCGTTCAATGTTTTTATACGCGACATCTCGCCGTCTAAACAGCAGTTCGACTCTGCTGGTTCGAATGACAACGAACAGCGAGAATCGATCGAATCTATAACGTAGGAGCTTCGCGTGAGCAGTGCGCTGAGCTGAGGCGCCGGATAATTTGTGTTGGAAAAAATTGAACAATAATTATTTAAATATCAAATCTTGCGTGCTCTCAAATTAGAACGGTGCACGTAAATAATTAAAGTAACAAACATCGTTCATACAATCAAGTGCGAGAGTTAAAGATGATGAACGCTTAAAGTTACAATAATGCTGTATTGAGATAGTTGCAGATATAGAACACTATCGGATCAAGCAATGAACGCCAGCTGATCGAATGAAGTAAGATTTAGATTGTTCACAATGCAAAATGCAAGCGGGTTGTTAATCTAACTGCGCCGGATCGCGCACCAGGTCATTTAGATGGTCATCTGCGAGAACTTTTTTGAAATTTGAATTTTGCCCATAAACAAAAACAGTTACAACTGGTGATTTGATGACCCGGGTGCGCAGGATCGTACACCAGGTAATTTAATACGTATTCTATAAGACATTTTTCAAAATTCAAATTTTGCCTACACCCAAAATAACTCTCAATGGTGAGTCGGTAAACCGGGCGCGCCTCATCGTGCACCAGGTCCTTTCAAACGTCATCTACGATAACTTTATTGAAATTTAAATTTGGTCAATAACCAAAATGACTACCAATGGTGAGGCGATGACCCGGTTGCGCCGCATCTTGCACCGGGTGATTTAAAACGTCCTCTACGAGAACTTTTTTGAAATTTAAATTTTATCCATAACCAGAATAAATGAGATGACGGATGCAACAACTCGACAAGCTCTCGAAACCGCGGAAAAGTATTGTCCAGCCAGGAAAATCTATAGATAAAAAAAGTGGTCGAAGCGTACAATAAAATATACATTCGTATTCAGCTTGGCGCGGCCGTTTGTTGATAAAAATGCTTGAAATTTGTATAGTGTATTCTCACTATATAAGCGATGACTATAAACAATGTACTTTGTTTAAAACGCGAATATCATTTTATTTAATAGCAAATTGATTCCGAACGAAAACCACGTTTTGCCAACTTTGAACTGTGGGACGGTCATCGAAAAAATGTTAGTTGAAGTAACGTATCGCGAGAAAGTTGTTCACTAGAATTTGAAAAATTTTTTCTGAAAATTTGAAGAAAGTCGGTCGAAAATTGTGGAAATGGCAGCGAGTTGAAATCAACACACGCTATCGCTGCAGGGCTACGTTTATCGGCCTTGTTCCTAATCAACTAGCTAGTAGCGGCAAAGATCAACAAAATGCTCAGGCGGCAGCCTGTTTTGAATTCAGTTCGCTGCCATTTCTACAACTTTTTAACAATTCTCTTTAAATTTTCAGAAAAACTTTCTTAAAGTCTAGTGAACAACTTTCTCGCCATAAGTTACTCTAACTAACAACTTTTCGATGACCGTTTTACGAAACATCGTTTTTTGATCGGAAAATTTTCTAAGCTTTTACTGTTTATCTAAGGTAATAATTATCGAATCAAAAAGTTTCATAAGAAAAATTTGTCGGCTGCATCAAGCTGAATACGAATGTGTATTTTATTTTACGTGTCGGTCACTTTTTTTTAGCGATAGATTTTCCCGACTGTACAATAGTTTTACGCGGTTTCGAGCGCATGTCGAGGTGTTGCATCCGTCATCTCAATTACAAATTGTGAGCCGAGAACCCGGGTGCGCCGGATCGTGCACCAGTTCATTTTAAACGTCATCTACGAGAACTCTTTGACATTTACATGTTGTCACTAACCGAAGCCATTAGAAATGGTAAGTCAACGACCTGGGTGAGCTGGATCGTGCACCAGGTAATTTAACACGTATTCAACAAGAACGTTTTTAAAATTCAAACTTTTCCAACATAAAAAATAGCTACTAATGTTGAGGCGACGACCCGTGTGTGCTAGATCGTGCACCAGGTCATTTTAAAGGTCATATACGAGAACTTTTTTGAAATTTAAATTTTTTCCATAACCAAAACAATTACAAATGGTGATTCGAGGACCCGGGTGCGCCGGATCGTGCACCAGGTCCTTTAAAACGTCATCTGCGAAAACTTTTTTGAAATTTAAATTTTGCCAACACCCAAAATAACTACCAATAGTGAAGCGACGAAACGGGTGCGCCTGATCGTGCACTAGGTCCTTCAAAACGTCATCCACGAGAACTTTTCCGAAATTTAAATTTTGTTTATAACTAAAACAGTTAAAAATGGTAAGTCGACGACCCGGGTGCGCAGGAACGAGCACCAGGTAGTTTAATACGAATTCTACATACACTTTGTCAAAATTCAATCTTTAGCAATACCCAAAATAACTACCAATAGTGAGACAACGAACCTAGTACGCCGGATTGTGCAGCAGTTCATTTTATACGTCATCTACGAGAACTCTTTGAAATTTACATTTTGTCACTGACTGAAGCAATTACAAATGGTAAGTCGGCGACCAATGAGACTCTAACATGAGACTCATAACATTCTGATTAAAGTTTTAGACGGCAAGTAGAGTGAATAAAATATATATTTTTACTATAAAATCGAAAAAAAAATAAAATAAAACCTTTGATCATCTGGAAAGTGTCAATCGGAGAAAAAAAATTGCCCTGTTCAATTTTAATGAAACCTAAAAAGAGCCAAATTTGACAAAAATATCACTATTAATCATATTTTTACTGAAAATGTAAAGATTTTATTTTTCGTTGAAACGTTATCTTTTTTAGTTGAAAATTAATGTATTTTGTTGAACATTCGTCTTTTCTGGAAGAACATTATTCTTTATGTTTGAAACCTCATTTTTGTTAAAAAATTGAACTATTTTGTTGAAAATTTAATTTTTTATCTGACAATTTAAGTATTCTATTTCTGGTTGAATATTCATTCTTTTTAAATTAAAATTCATTTCCACATTTGAAAATGTAAAAATTTTATTGGAAATTGTTTTTGTTTTTTCTTGAAAATTGATTTTTTTTAGTTGAAAATTCATTTCTTTGGTTGAAAATTCTTTTTTTTTTTTTTAATTAATTTTTTCAACTGAAAACTTAAGTAGAAACTACAATTTTCAGTAAACAATTGTCTTTTTTTAGTTGAAAATTAGTCATTTTTATAAAAAATTTGTCTTCTTTTTTAAAAATTGATATTGTTGGTAGGAATTAATTAATTTTGTTGTTAAAAATAATAATTAAACTATTCCATTTCTGGCTGAAAAATATCTTTTTCAGTTGAAAAATTCAACTACCTGGTTAAAATTCATGTATTTTTTGGAAATTCGTCTTTTTCGTCAAAAATTCTTCTTCTTGCATTTGGTTTCATCTTTAACAATTTTGTTCAAAATCCTTCTGTTTTTATAGTTGAAAATTAATTTAAAATTATTATTGAACTATTCCATTTTTTTAGATTTGTATTTTTTTATTAACATTCATTTCTTTAATTAAAATTGAATTTATTTGTTGAAAAGCTGACTCTGTTGTTGTTAACAATTAAGTTTTGCAAATGATAATCTAAGTATGCCACTTTTAGTTTGAAATTAATTTTTTTCAACTAGAATTTTTTTTTGTAAATTAATTTACAAAAAAAGTATAGCCATTCCTTTTTTGGTTAAAGATTTATCATTTTGGTAGCATATTATGGTTGTTGTTTGTGCATTCACTTCTTTGTTTAAAAATTTACCTAATCTATTCTAAATTCGATTGCTTTTTTTCAGAATAGATTGTTTGAAATTAGAATGTAACTGTTCTATTTTTTGTTAAAACTTTATATTTTTAGTTGAAAGTGCATTTCTTACGTTAAAAATTAAAGGACCCCGCAGCAAATTTACATGAAATGGCTTTCGGCCGATTTTGATTAAACTTCGTAAAATTGTAATTCTCAATGTCTCGATCAAAGTGTTATGGGAAACAAAGTCCGAAAATGGACAGTTTTGGAGTTATAGAGGGTTAAACATCCAACCCTTTTAAGAAACATTACCAAATATCTCGAAGACTACAGCTCTGTGAAAAAATGTTCCCTATGAAAGTTATTGGGCTCTAACGGAGAAATGCAAAGAAAGTCATGGCATTAAGACAACGTTCATTTTTCAAGGTCATTCAATGTGAACCTGTCATTTATTGCTATTATTCAGCCAATAAAGACAAGATATGAAGAGGAAATCAATATAGAATCCATAAAGGCAAGAAATGAGAATGACTTAGTCAACAGCCAGCCAATGAAGGCAAGTCATGAGTGCGATTTAGTCATTATCTAGCCAATGAAGGCAAGACATGAGCGAGATTCAGTCATTATCTAGCCAATGAAGGCAAGATTTGTCCAGAATGTTGTCATTATCTAGCAAAATGAAGGCAAGACATGAGCGAGATTTAGTCATTATCTAGCTCATTTCATGCCTTCATTGGCTAGACATGGACATCATCCTGGACAAATCTTGCCTTCATTGGCTAGATAATGACTAAATCTCGCTCATGTCTTGCCTTCATTGGCTAGATAATGACTAAATCGCACTCATGACTTGCCTTCACTGGCCGGATATTGTCTAAATCAAGCTCATTTCATGCCTTCATTGGCTAGATATAGAAAACATCCTGGAGAAATCTTGCCGTCATTGGCTAGATAATGACTAAATCTCGCTCATTTCTTTCTTTCATTGGCTAGATAATAACTAAATCGCACTCACGACTTGCCTTATTGGCCGGATATTGTCTAAATCAAGCTCATTTCATGCCTTCATTGGCTAGATATTGACAACATCCTGGAAAAATCTTGCCATCATTGGCTAGATAATGACTTAATTGATTTAATGATTTAACTGCTCCATTTTTTGTCAAAAGTTATTATTTTTTACTTAAAAATTAACTTATTATGTTGAAAAATCCATTTTTTATCTGACAATTTAACTGGTCCATTTTTGTTTACATTTTTATTGAGCGAGTTTCAAATTCGCTTCTAAAGATGAAATTTGAACAATTTTGTTGACATTTTTTTTTCTTGAAAAATTATCTTTTTAATTATAAATTCATCTTCTAACTTCTTGAGTGGAAAATTCTTCTTCTTCTTTGAAATTTGTTTTACTTAAAAAATCGTTTAGTTGGTTTAAACTTCGCATTTTTGGGTGGTTAATAATTAATTGTTTGAACTATAAACTTAAGAATAAACTACAATTTTCAGTTAAAAAATGAAATTTTTTGAAATCCATGTCTTTGGTTTAAAATTTAAATATTTTGTTAAAAATTCATTTTTTATTTGTTAAGAATCAAATGTTTGTTTAAAATATGACTAAGATATGCAGCACTAAATTTGAAACATTTTAGACCCAAAAATCTGACCTCCTATATCTATTTAGGTGAAGTAAATTATATTTTCCTCTTTGAAATAAGTCAAATGGTTCTAATGTAATTCGAGATTTCAAAACCGAAATAAATTTGAGGAGTAGCTAGGTCATCATTGGTGAAGTCCGGCTAGCTCGGGTTCGTGCTCGTGCATTTTCGGCTGTACGCGAGGCTAGTCTTCGCAGCATGTAACAGAGCCTACTCATTGACACGCTTTCTTTGAATGTGTTTCTCCCAGATGGAAAAGTGGTGGGGGCTGAAAAATCCCACGTTCTGGAGACACTTATGGAACAGGATATGATGTCTGACGACGCAATATCCAGTAAGGGTCAGCGTATTCGAAGCTTCTCGGAAATATCATAAACCATGTCAGTAGATAGGTAAGGCCGGTTCTGGATAAAGATTTTCCGTATGAATAGCAAACTTGCGGCTAGAGCGCTGAAGGCTGTAAAATTGGTTTCACTCCTTGTGCTGACTAATGAATCACAGTTTGTAACTAGCCACACTATCGATATTGGAAATCAATACTTAGAAATCATGGGAATGGATATTTTCAGCCCCAAAAATATGGAATAGAAGATGATATGATATACGACATCGCAATATTAGACTATTTAATACCTATTAATCTAGGAATTGAAGTTTTTCACCACAAAATAATATAATTTTTTATGTATTAAATGTTTATCGCAATGGTGCGTCATTGAAAATTTCCATGATCTGCAACCACCCTCGTGATATTATAACAATTCTCGGTAAAAAAATTTGAACTAAATTAATTAAACGTTTTCTTTGATATTTTCCAAAAGGGGGCATCATATTTCATATAATTTCTAACAATTTCTGGGGTAAACAAAATTCCATTCTCATTACGTCATCGTCGATTCCTGGAATCCTTATCAATGTGAACTTAATTAATTAAACGTTCTCCTTTGATATTTGCCGACATATGCGTCATATTTCATATAATGTTAAACAATTTTCGATAAACAAAATTCCATTCTGATGACATCATCGCCGATTCCTGGAATCCTTATCTATGTGAACTAAATTAATTAAAGTTCTCCTTTGATATTTGCCAACAGGGGCATCATATTTTATATAATTTTAAACAATTCTTGATAAACAAAATTCAATTCTGATAACGTCGTCATGATTCCTGGAATTCTTATCGACACAAATAAGAACGAGACTTATAACAAATTTAATTCATAAAGATTTATATACATTTTTGGACGATTGTAAACGCATGTGTATTCCGCGAATTAAGAATGCAATTAATAGTATAGGTAATATTAAAGATTGCGTTAAATTCACAGGTATGTTCAAGGCATTATGAGAGGGGAGGAAAAAATCGAGCCAAAACGCGTTTGCACTGAAAATAATCCTATTCTAACGTCTACGAATATTGGTGAATGGTTTGAGGATAAAATTCGTCAACAAGTTGAAGATAAAATTAAAGGTTTAAAAACATCAAATACAGGGTGGAGATTAATAGACATTGTTAGCCTAACAGTTAACATAAATAGATACGCCCCTTTTCAAGTTGGAGCTTTAACTTTCATTGAATTACCTGATTTTTTACAGAGGAAAAAAGCTGTAGTTAATATTAATAATAAAAACTCGTATTGTTTTCTCTGGTCAGTAATGGCAGCTCTTCACCCTGCTAAAGCAAATTCCAGTCTAACGAGTTCTTATCCTAAGCTTTGATTCAGATGTAGAAGTGTTTCATTTTGCTTTAATCAAAAATCTATCTCGACTAGTGAGCTCACAAATAGCAAAAGACGATCATCACACTTACTTTTGTGACAGGTGTTTGTGCCACTTCAGATTTGAGAAATCTCTTGAAAAGCATAGAATTGAGTGTGAGAATCTGAATAATAATTGCACACTAATACTCCCCACAGAAGAGGATAACATTTTGAAATTTAAAAATTATAGATACAAAGAGAGGGTTCAATTTTCAGTATATGCTGACATAGAATGTTTGTTAGAGCCAGTTACCAATATGCATGGAAATGCTTATCAGAAACATATACCTACAAGTGTTGCTTATTACACAAAATGCAGTTTTAACGATTCACAATCTAAACATCAAGTTTATCGTGGAAAGAACTGAATCACGTGGTTTGTCAATGAGTTAAAAAAGTTGACTGAGAAAGTTGATTCTTATTTTAAAAATCCAGTTCCAATGGTACTCTTAACATTAAAGCAAGAGAATGATTTTCAAAACGCAAAAGTTTGTCATATTTGCGAACAAGATTTTAACAAAGGTGATGTTAAACATCGGGATCACGACCATTTTACAGGTAAACACCGTAGCCCTTCACATGACATGTTTAACGTAAATTACCAAGACTCACATGTAATTCCCATAGTATTTCATAATTTATCTGGCTACGACTCTCACTTTTTCATCAAAGAATTAGCCACAAGCTTTGAGGGTGATATCGCATTACTACCTATCAACAAGGAAAAATATATATCCTTTACAAAAAGGGTGCAAAATACAAAAGTTAAACTCAGATTCATAGACTCTTTTCGATTTATGCCAAGAAGCCTCGTCAAATTAGCTTTAAATCTTAGGAATGATGAAAAATTTATTACAAGAAAATATTCAAAAAATGATGATGAATTTGAATTATTAACAAGAAAAGGTGTATTTCCATATGATTATGTTGATAATTGGCAGAAATTAGATGAAGATTGTCTGCCAGAAAAAGAGAAATTTTATTCTAAATTAAATGATAAGGGTATTTCAGATGAAGATTATAATCGCGCGTGCAACGTGTGGGAAAAATTTAACTTAAAAACGTTAGGTGAATATTCGGATTTATACTTAAAAAATGATGCTTTTCTCTTGGCGGACACTTTTGAAAGTTTTAGATGTCGCTGCATTGAAACTTATAACTTGGAGCCATTGTACTACTATACAGCACCAGGGCTTTCTTTCGATGCTATGTTGAAATATACTAGAATTGAACTCGATTTATAAACAGATATCAAAATTGTATTACTTGTTGAAGGAGCAATAAGACGTGGTGTGTCCCAGTGCTCCAATAGGTATGCAAAAGCAAATAATAGATTCATGGGGTCGAATTTTGATAAAAATGTACCCGAGTCCTATATCACTTATTTCGATATAAACAATCGATACGTTAAAGCTATGAGCCAAGCTTTACTCTATAGAAATTTTAAATGGTTCACTGATTTTGAAAACAAACCAAACTTTTTCAAAATTCCCGATGATTCAGAAATAGGTTACATTCTTGAAGTAGATTTGGAATATCCTGAAGATCTCCATGATTTGCATAAAGACCTACCATTATGTCCAGAGCATTTTGCAACTCCTCTTCCAACATCTAAAATTCCAAAACTAATTACCAATTTGAAAACAAAGACGAATTACGTTCTCCATTATCAAAACTTAAAACAGTATTTAAAATTGGGAACGAAGCTTGTTAAAATTCATCGAGTTTTAGAATTCAAGCAGAAGCCATGGTTAAAAGCCTATATTGATTTGAATACTGATTTGAGAAAGAAGGCAAAAAATGGATTTGAAAAAATTTCTTTAAACTCATGAACAACTCTGTCTCCGGAACTACCATGGAAAACGTAAGGAATCACAAAGATGTCAGATTAGTGACAAAGTGGAGGGAAGATGGGGTGCAAAAGCTCTGATTGCCAAACCAAACTTTCATAGCTGCACTATATTTGGTGAGGACATGGTGATCATTGAAATAAGTAAAACCAAAATTAAATTTAATAAGCCCATCTATATAGGCTTCACAGTTCTACACATATCAAAGATAATGATTTACGACTTTCATTATAATTACATGAAATACACATTCGGTGAAAAGACAAAATTACTCTACACCGACACAGGCAGCTTGATTTACCACACTACAGAACCAAACATTTATGAGTATATTAAAAAAGATTTCGACAAATTTGACACCTCAGACTATCCACCAAATAATGTATACGAAATTGAATTACTAAACAAAAAAGTCTTGGGACTCATGAAGGAGGAATGTAACGGGAAAATTGTACTGAATTTGTGGGGCTAAGGTCAAAATTGTATTCTTATAAAGTTTTGGGTGAAGGAGGGGAGAAAAAGAAAGCCAAAGGGATTAAAGGGTCCACTTTGAGGACAACCACGTTTGAGGATTATAGGCAAACTTTGCTACATTATCAAACTCTTACTCGACCTCAACGGTTAATTCGTAGCCGTAAACATGAAGTTCACTCAATTGAGCAAAAAAAGATCGCCCTCAGCTGGCGAGATGATAAGAGGATGCTGCTTCCTCATACAACCGACACACTTCCATGGGGCTACAAAATCCAATCACAGGAGGCGATGGATGTTGATGAAAATTAAAATTCATTAAAAAAAAAAAAGATTTCAATTCTCGAAGGAGAGTTGAGATTATGTACAGTGATTCCAAACAACTTTTATATATGTGTAGAAACAAGCGAGGTGATAAATATGACGAGTGATGTGGATATATGAGTCAATGAGTTAGAGAGATAGAGACCTAGTACTAATGTGTAAACTTTGATGTGGAAGATATAGTCCATAATCTACATATTGCTGTAAATAAAAAAAATAAAAAAAATAAATATATATATATGATTGGAAATGGCAACAAAAGAAGTATATATGTAAATTGGAAGAAGAAGTCGAAAAAACTGTAAAATTGTTTGTAAAATACAAGTTATTGTGAATAAAAGAAAATCAATTGAATCTGAATTGTTCTTTTTTATTTAATTCAACCTGAAAATAACATTTTTTAAAGCAAATTTACTTCTAATTGCAAAATGAGATGCTAGTCATTTTCCTAAATTGATGTAGCTATTGGATGCAACCTGATCCAGCAGATCGAACATACCAATGTCAACGATTTTCACCAACCAATCATTCGTTTATTTACTATTCGTACTTATTATTATAGGGACAAGGAACCCTGAAAAAGCAATATAATTTTCCTTTTTCATTTAAAATTATTTTTTATTTCCAATAGAAAAAACTAGTACATTATACTTAAAAATAAATAGATTATAATTAATTATATGCATGCAACTAAACTATTTCTAATGGGCATACTCTGTAAATTCTCTTCTCGATAGCAATGGTTGTGCTTCTTTACCATAGTAATTAGCTTGAATGTTCGTATACATTTCATAAAGAAGAGCATACCTATTTCGATTAATATCAAGATTCAAATTACTATAAGGATAGTACTGATAGTTTAAAAGTAGTTTTACATTAGTCAAATTGCAATGATCAAAGTTGCTAGAGCTTCTTATAGTATTATTTTTTCTGTTTTTTTGAAATCCAAGTACAACAAATCTTGGTTTTTCCAATTGTGTTGATGTTTTTACAGTCCAAACTGGTTTAAAGTAGTTGGAAGTAGAGGATATTCATACAGTTCCCAAGTTCGAAAACTTATTGGAATAGGTGGATCTTTTTCAATATATTTTAGTAACTGAAATTTGCGTGAATCTGACAACCAAACACTAGGCAATAACCACTCTATTTTATTAATTTCAATTTTATAATGCTCAATGGGGGCTGCTTGCAAGATGGCATTTGCATCATTTCACCAGTCTTTTTTACAGCTGCACATGCACCTATGAGAGCAGATTTGATAACAGTCTGTGCATCATTACCTGGTATCATTGCTTTTTCAGCTGCTGTAACTATTTTTTTGAGGGTGGTGGTAGACCTGTTATTTTTGAGACCCATACCAAATTTTGATTTAATTTTCATTACATTAGTTTTTCCCCAAGCAGCGGCCTTTTCACCCAAGCCTGCGTCCTGAGCAAGGACACGTTTCCAAGCTGTTTCAGCTATTACATTGTCAGCTGAGTTTCTAATCTCTATATTTTCTCTATTTTGTGAGTAGGCTATATCGTGCTCTTTACAAGCAGCGTCAAGAGGATTGACTCCAGGACCACCTCACGCAATTCGTTTTGCCAATTTCGTGCCTGGTCCACAGTACTGGTATCCAGGAGTATGTAATTCTACAGGAAGATTATTAATAATTTTATTCAACAGACCTTTTCCACGTCTTGCCTCTTTCGAGGATCGCTTACGACTGACTGTAGGTCTGTCACCGTGAATGATCATATCTGTTTAAGAGATACTTTCAGACTTAAGACTGAAACTACATAAACTTGACATTTATAGTTTTTCACTCAGTCATAGTCAAGATGCAGTTTGAAGCACAACCTATAAAACTACCTATCGATAATTTCGATTCGCTTGTACAACATGAGAAAAAAGAAAAACGACATGGACATCTGCTACCAAGCAGTGTACGAGCAATATTTTGTGGACCTTCCAACTGTGGAACGACAAATGTTTTGTTGGCTCTGTTAATACACCCAAATGGATTGAGATTTGAAAATGTTTATGTTTACTCTAAATCTTTAAATCAACCAAAATACAAATTTTTAGAAGAAGTTCTGAACTCAGTAGCTGGTGTTGAGTACTATCCGTTCAATGAGCGAGATGATGTTCTAGTACCGATTGAAGCTAATTCAGTATTTGTATTTGATGATGTAGCCTGTGAAAAGCAAGATAATATAAAAGCATTTTTTTCAATTGTTAGGCACAAGGATGTTGACTGTTTCTTTTTGAGTCAGACATATGCTCTTATTCCGAAACATCTAATACGTGATAATGTTAATTTTCTTGTATTGTTTAAACAAGATGAGATGGATCTCAAGCATATATGGTATATGATGATCATGTAAATAGTGACATGCCTTATTCACAATTTAAAAAGGTGTGTTTAGCTTGCTGGTATGATGATAAGAATGGATTTGTTGTAATTCATAAGGATAGAAATCTGAATCAAGGTAGATATAGAAAAGGCTTTGACTGTTTTGTTAATCTGGAAAAGCAATAAAAATTGTTTTGCGTGAAATTGCTAAAGCTATTGAAGCGATTCGACGAAAGCATAGATTACTAAAGTTGGGTAAAGAAATAGTTGATCAGACATTAAATGATACCTTTAAGCCCATCATTACATCACTTGAGAAAATAGTGAACGGTTTTAAAACTGTTAAAAGAATTGATCTAATCGGAAATGAAGCCAAGCATAAAAGAAAAATGAAATCAAGAGTGAATCTGTAGAAGAATTTCAGCAAGAGTTTCAAAATGATGGTGAAGAGCAAAATGATCAAGATGATGATGAAACTTCATTCTTGTCAGCATACGATTCTGAGGCTTCAGAGGATTTAGAAACACCACAGTAGTGTCATAAATAATGAAGACCTTGAAATGTATAAAAATATTGCAATTTCAACAAATTTGCATCGAAAATATTATAGAGTTGATGGGGATTTTCGTAATGATAAATCTTTTTAATAAACAATGTCTTTCAAATAAACAAATTTTATTTTTAAAAAACGAATGATGAATATCACACCGAAGCTTGTGTTTCAGGTAAGAAAACGGTGAATTTGTTTTCTATGATTGCAAGCGTTTTCGTTCCATATTTTGTTTTAGCCTCCTTAATGTCCGTTATTTCATATCCCTTGTTAACTTCTAGGTCTGTCAGCTTCTTTCTTGGAAGAAAATCTTCACTGAAAGGCGGTTTTGTTTAATTTTAGGAAATCCATTCTATTTTCTTCTCCTTCACTGCTTGTTATCTTTAAGATTCACACTTTTAAATTTCCTTGTTAGAGTTTCTATATCGGTTCGCACATGAATGGCTTGCTTTAGCTCTTGAATGTTCTTTAGGAATACGTTTAAACAACTTTTTAGTTTTTGCTGCTTTTCTTCTTCACAATCTGGCATCTGACAACAAACTGAAGAAAGAGAAGAAATGACCTCTTCTTACAGGCGCTTACCCCCTCCATCAAATTTTTTTAGCCTTTTCGTAGTATTTCACTATATGATGCAATAATTAACATGAGAGTGTAAAAATAATACGAATTTAAACGTTTACTCAATTTAGTTCACATAGATAAGAATTCCAGGAATCGAAGATGACGTCATGAGAATGGAATTTTGTTTACCTCAGAATTTGTTTAACAGTATATGAAATATGACGCACCTATCGGCATATATCAAAGGAGAACGTTTAATTAATTCAGTTCACAAAGATAAGAATTCCAGGAATAGACTATGACGTCATCAGAATGGAATTTTGTTTACCGAGAATTGTTATAATAGCACGAGTGTGGTTGCAGATCTTGGAACTTTTCAAGGACGCACCATTGCAATAAACATTTAATACATTAAAAATTATATTATTTTGGGGTGAAAAACTTTAATTCCGGGAGTAACAGGTGTTAAAGAGTCTAATATTGCAATATCATATAATCTCCTATTCCATATTTTTGGGCTGAAAATATCCATTCCCATGATTTTCAAGTATTGATTTCCATTATCGATAGTGTGGATAGTTCAAAACTGTGATTCATTTGTCAGCACAAGGAGTGAAACCAATTTTACTGCCTTCTGCGCTCAAGTCGCAAGTTTGCTATTCATACGGATAATCTGTATCCAGAACCGGCCTTGTCTATCTACTCATGTCACCTTGTGACCTTGAAAGACTGAGTTCACATCATACGGTGATCAATTCCCTCTTGCGCGCTAGAACAAATAAGCCTGAAATTCCTTCTTGAAGCTTCCTACGCCAATCACCTCATGAAATTTTTACATGTATCCTAAAAAATATTTATCCCAACTTATCAACTCTGAGAAATCTTTCTTGTACACTAAACATGTGTGACGTCAGCTATCCCAGGATTTGAAGGTTTTTCGCCCCCAAAATAATATAATTTATATTACATTAAAAATTGTCAAGATCTGCTATCGCCTCAATCAGTAGAAATTTCAGCTACGTAGGTCATAACTAATTAGGCTTTAAAGAAGAAGTTGATGGGCATACGATTGCGTGGATTTATTTCTATAAACAAATGGATTAACAATATCAAGCGAGGGTCAGTGTATTTAAATTTTCTTGGAAATAACATAAATCATATTAATTACTCAATAAATGTCACCCTAAAAAACTCATTTCACACCATACGTTGATCATTTCTGAGAGACCGAAAATGATCAAGATCTGCTATGCATCAGAGATAAAATTATATCTACTGAGAAATGTCATCTATGTGGGTCATAACTTATTACACATTTAAGAAGACGTTGATGGTTATACGATTGCAAGGATTTATTTCTATAAACAAAATGGATTATTTAGACATTCCACGACTATGCGTCACCCGGACTACATAATTTTTTTGATATTTTTAATAATAAATTCCTTAAAGGGTCTCCTTTGATATTTACTGACAGGAAATTTACCAATTCGTGTATTTTATGCGTTGATTCCATTTTTGTTTTAAAATGGATTTCGATAAATATAAAAAAATCTGCAAATCATTAAGACACGGTATGAACGTATACTTAAAAAGCAGGCCCCATCTGCTGAAGAAATTAAATGGTGGATGAGGAAACGAACTAGAAACATCAGACTATTAAACAAAATGCTGAGAAAGATAAGACAATTATCCATTGGACATAAACGTGCGATTATGTCACAGATAGACAATTTGAAGACAGAAAGCAGACAATTCAAGAAGTTGCTGAAAACAGGAGCTGGCATGAGTGAAGCTTCGATGAACCTACAAAAGAGGGTAGTGTGGTATGATGTGGAAAGTGCCTTTCAAATGAAGATAAGAACTGGAGTAATATCGAATTTAATTCATAAAGACTTAAATACATTTTTAGATGACTGCAAACCTGATTTTATACAAAGAAAAAAGCTGTGATCAATATTAAAAATAAAGATTTGTATTGTCTTCTCTGGTCAGTAATGGCACCTCCTTTATCTTGCTAAAACTAATTCCTGTCTAACTAGTTCTTTTCCTAAGCTTGATGGTTCAGAACTCCAATATAATGATATCAAGTTTCCAACTACTCTTGAGGATATTCCAAAATTTGAAAAAAATGATTGGTTTATCCCATTAACGACAAAAGCTATCAATTTTATAGCATGAGTTTGACCGCAAAATTTATAGGTGTAACAAAACAATAATTAGATCAAAAGTACTGTTCCTTATATTTTTGGGTGAGCCAAATTCGAATCCGTGGTCAAAATTCGAATATTTTGACTTCAAAATTAAATGTGGCGGTTTTTGTATACAAAAATAGTGAAAAATGTTTGATTTTTTATTTACATAATTTTTTTTCAGACACAAGACGCTTTAATATCTTAAGATTTCTTCAACCATTAGTGCACAATTTTTTTAAACATGAATAAAAATTTATATATATATATATATTCGTCGAATCGCTTCACCAGCTTTAGCAATTTCATGCAAAACAATTTTTATTGCTTTTCCAGATTAACAAAACAGTCAAAGCCTTTTCTATATCTACCTTGATTCAGATTTCTATCCTTATGAATTACAACAAATATATTCGGTTTTGATTCCTCTAGAATCAAACCGAAGGGCCTATGACAAAGCCACCGAACGCGTCCTCGGGTTGCGGATAGAGGGTCCCTATACCAAGGGTTTC
>NC_046661.1:3827690-3831159 GCF_010883055.1 Belonocnema kinseyi | reverse complement strand
GACGTGGTTGTGGCTGAAATTTTACCGCGATTTCGCTGGAAGCGGGTGCAATTTTTCAGAGTAGCACCCGCTCCCGGCGAAATCCTGCGGTTGTCCTTATGAAAAATTTTTAAATATATATATATATATATAGAATGTTGTGCACCGATGGTTGAAGAAATTTTAAGATATTAGGGCGCTTTATGTCTGAAAAAAATTATAAAAATAAACAACCAAACATTTTTGACTATTATTGTATTTAAAAACCGCCATATTTAATTTTGAAGTCAAAATATTCGAATTTTGACGACGGATTCGAATTTAGCTCACACAAAAATATGTGGAACAGTACTTTTGATCTATTTATTGTTTTGTTATACCCATACATTTTGCGGTCAAACTCATGTCATAAAATTGATAGTTTTGGTCGTTAATGGGTTAAGTAAAAATGTATATGGATTAGAATTTGATGAATATATCAAAAGGATGCCAAATACAAATGTCAAACTGAGACTTATTAACTGTTTTAGATTTATGCCAAGTAGCCTCTCCAGATTAGCTGCAAATCTGAGCAATGCCCGGTGGGGCCAAACCGAAAAAACCCAGACGAAAGTCCGAAAAATGAAAGTTTTTAATGGGCATTTTTCGACCTAAGGATGGCTACAGTAGTCCCTAGTGAAGTCGAATTCACTCATAATAGGCCCCCAACTCGACTACCAGCATGCTGGTGTTAATTGAAACGTAGCGTTCTTGCAGACGTAAGTGTTTAAATCATCCAGAATCTTTGGAAATATCAAATCCATTCAATTAAAATGGAATCAACTTCTATAGGTAAGTAAAATATTACAACCACTTATGAAATTGAACTGTATCAAGCAAACAATTATGACAATGATAGTAGTGCATGTGATTTTTAATCTAATGGATTACAAATATTGGCAGTTTTAAAGTAAAATAGTAAAATGGTAAGCATTTTTAAGTTTTAAAACCTATTAGAGGTTGTAGATTAACGTTTTACAAATGAAATATTCAAGTTTCAGCTGCCCATTTCTTCCCGCCTGATTTGAATCGAATTTTCTATGAAAAAATGTATGCGTTGCGTGAATAACGCTCGTTGCTGTAGTATACTAGTATGTAAAGGTTCTTGGTTTCTCTTGTCCATGTACGTGCATGTACAATATTGTGCACTAAAATACCGATAGGTACAAATATCTGTCCACCTCTCTGGCTTTTTTCAGAATTCCGAGAAAGCAGCACAAATAACTGGCTTAGATAAGGAACTTATTGTTCGCCTCCATGTCATACTACAAGCAATATCATGCGGTTTTGAAATCGATATTTAAGCTTATGAAAAGTATGCCTTAGAAACAGCTCGTCAATATGTTGCGCTATACGGTTGGTATTATATGTCTACTGCTGTACATAAGCTTTTTATGCATGGAAAAGATATAATCGGCAGCTCACTTTTGCCGAGTGTCCTACTGTCTGAGGGAAGCACAGGACGCTTGTAATAAATTATTTAGGGAGTTCCGGCTACGCTTCGCACGAAAAAATTATAGAGAAAAGACAATGTAAGATGCGTTTAAGCCATTTTTGGAAATGAGCGACCCACTAATTTCAAATTGTCGGCCTATCCCGCATAAACCATTAAAATCTTTGTCAGAGCACGTCTAACAACTACTTAAACCCTCACCTACACCCGCAGATGAAAATATCGCTGAGAAACTGCAAAAGGACGACAGTAGTACAAGCGAAACAGATGTATCAAATGCTGAATTTGATTATGAAGATTTTTTGTACTGAACTGCAAGCCGTGTAATAAGCAAATATATTCGTTTTGATTTTCGAATTTACTGAATAATTTTTATTTAGCGTGTAATTAATATTTAACTTTTTTGAGTTCAAAATAAAAAATAAAAATTAATATTAAGTGCTGCGTTAATTAAACACCCACACATACTAAGTTTGAAGATTTTCTTTATTTTAAATAATATCCGCCATATTGAATTTCAGAATTCTAAACTTCAGATTTGCCATTAGTGACCCTGAAAACCCACATATACCAATACTGGGCAGAATCTACGTATATTTTTAAAATATTGTCCACCATCTTGGATCTGCCATCTTGACTTTTGCGATTCAGAGTTCAGATTCGTTATCAGCGACCCCGAAAACCCCCGAGTCGTCCATTTGCAGACGACTACTTGACTCTTTGGACTTTTGTTCGGGTTTTTTCAGTTTGGCCCCGCTGTGCAATGATGAAAAATTAAAAACGGAAAAATATTCCAAAAATCAATGATCCCAACTTTGGCACGTAGACGTAATGCGCTTGCGCTAGAACACTTAAAGAGGAACACGACGCGACAACCTGTTACCATAGCAATAATTTGCCGCGCTGTTTTCCTGTTACGCATAGCTAGCGCAAGCGCAATGCCTCTACATGCCAAAGTTGGGGTCACTGCCAAAAATGATGAAGAATTTGAATTATTGACAAGAAAGCGCGTATATCCATATGATTATGTTGATAATTGGCAAAAATTATATGTAGGTTGTCTACCAACAAAGGAGGAATTTTATTTTAAATTAAATTATAAGAGTTTTTCAGATGAAGATTATAATCATGCCTGGAAGGTTTTGGAAAAATTTAATTTAAAAAGTTTAGGTGAATATTCAGATTTATACATAAAAAAATGATGTTATTCTCTTGGGAGACATTTTTGAAAGTTTTAGATGTCGTTGTATTAAAACTTATAATTTAGATCCATTGCACTACTATACAACACCTGGCCTTTCGTTTGATGCTATGTTAAAGTATACTGGAATTGAACTCGAACTATTAACAGATGTAGAAATGTTATTAATTATTGAAAGTTCCAACACATATGGGAAAGCAAATAATATATTCATGTGGTTAAATTTTAATGCATTGGAAACAGAATCTTACATCATCGTCAATTTTGAAAACGAACCAAATTTTTTCAACATTCCCCATGATTCAGAAATAGGTTATATTTTTGAAGCAGATTTATAATATCCTGAAGAATTCCATGATTTGCATAAAGACCTACCATTATGTCCAGAGCATTATATGTCTCCTGTTCCAAGATCTAAAATTCCTAAGCCAAACCAAACTTTCATAGCTGGACTATATTTGGTGAGGACATCGTGATCATTGAGATGACTAAGACTGAAATTTAATTTAATAAATAAATTTATATTGGATTCGCTGTTCTTGACCTTTCAAAGATAATGATTTATGACTTCCATTACATTGACATGAAGGAAACCTTCAATGACAAAACAAAATGAAAAATGAATGCAACGAAAAAATTGTAACTGAATTTATTGGATTAAGATCAAAATTATATGCCTATAAAGTTTTGGGTAATTACAGTCTGTCAAGTTAAAGCGTGGGTGGCTTTACTCGCAGTCGGTAAGGTGTATCGACATGATTTTGGTGTCAAAAAATTAAGAAGAGCTCCCTCTTTCA
>NC_046661.1:3822645-3827590 GCF_010883055.1 Belonocnema kinseyi | reverse complement strand
AGGGAGCTCTTCTTAATATTTTGACACCAAAATCATGTCGATACACCTTACCGACTGCGAGTAAAGCCACCCACGCTTTAACTTGACAGACTGTATGAGGGAAACAAGAAATCTAAAGATATCAAAGTATCCATATTAAGGACAATAACGTTTAAGGATTATAGGCAAACTTTGTTACATTATCAAACTCTCACTCGACGTCAACGGTTAATTCGAAGCCAAAAACATGAAGTTCACTCCATTAAGCAAAACCAGATTGCTCTCAGCTGGCGAGATGATAAAAGGATACTGCTTCCTTATAAAATCGACACACTTCCATGGGGCTATGACAGAATGGATGTGGATAAATATATGAATATAATAATAAATATATAATATATTTATATTTATATATATATATATACAATATATTTATTATACTCGTATATAATATAATAAATATATTGGAAGAAACAGAAATCGAAAAACTTCACAATTGTTTGTAAAATGCAAGTTGTTGTGAATAAAAGAAAATTAATTGAATCTAAATTGTTTTTTTATTTAATGCAACCTGAAAATCATATGTTTTAAGCAAATTTACTTCTAATTGGAAAATTCAATGCTATTCATTTTCTCAAACTGATGTAGGTATAGGGTGTAACCTGATCCAGCAGACCAAATAATCCAATGTCAACGATGTTCACCGACCAATCATTCGCTCATCTACCATTCGCACTTATTATTATAAGGACAAGGAACTCTGAAAACACAACATAATTTTCTTTTCATTTTTTTAAGTTTTATTTCCAACCAAAAAAAACAGTACGTTATACGTGACAAATAAATAGATTATAATTATATACATGCAACTAAACTATTTCTACTTGGTTGCAGTAGTTTTATACCAACTTTTTCACTACACCACTTATTGGTTTACACTTAACAATACGGTCATGCAATACACTGAGAAACTTTGTACTGGAAAAGTTACTAAATTAGGTTAAAATCGAGGGACAAACGCCATGATTCGTATATTTTAATACAATAGTCGTCAGCTATGCTATTTTTATATAAAATTTTCCTATTGATAATACGAAGTCTTAGTTTTTTTACAGTAAAATCCTAAACGGGATAAATTAGTAGATGCATAATTAAATTATATAAAAAGAGTAGAAGTAATAAGTATCTAAAATAACATAATAGATTAAATTTGTAAGAGGAATTGCTATTTTCTGTAGGAATATGAATTATGCTATGACATTTACTATTTTTTGTATTATGGAGTAAGACAAATTCGAAAGATCTCTCTCGAATATTAGTAAGTGACTTAGTAAGCGAGCCTAGCGTTGGACCGAGTGCAGCCGAGTTTACACGATGTCAGCCGACCAACGCTCTACTGAAACTCCTTAAATTTATCAATCACTCAATTTGGTTTGATTCAAGGATCTTTGTTACCATAAAACATGTTAATTCAAAAAGTTACAATTGAAAAACAAATTTTCTACAGAGTGCAACAAATTATTTTTTAACCTCGATATTAGGATAGTTGATTACGTTAAGATATAGTGCTTAGAATTTGAAAACTGCCATCACTGTGAACAATTTATGAATAATTTAATGGAAATAAATTTGAGTGCTGCCATTTACTTCAAAAGGGTGATAAATTTCTGGATCTCATTAAGTAGT
This sequence comes from Belonocnema kinseyi, assembly GCF_010883055.1. Classification (NCBI taxonomy): domain Eukaryota; kingdom Metazoa; phylum Arthropoda; class Insecta; order Hymenoptera; family Cynipidae; genus Belonocnema; species Belonocnema kinseyi. The sequence goes on along the minus strand of NC_046661.1, from coordinate 3,825,925 downwards.
TTAGCAGGATGGAATATTGCCGTGCTGCGAAAGAGTTCAACATCCCATTATAAATAAGTCTGCATTTACGTCGTATGCTTATGTAAAGGATACGTGCGTCGTAACCTTCAGCTCGACGCGGCGCATGTTGGGTTTATTTCTTTTGGTCTGCTAATCTGACTGCACCAATTTTTACTAAATCGCTTACTAAATCAGTGCGCCTCCATTGCAACCTAAAAATAGTAAAATCTAGTCTGATGTTTAGTAAATATTGCAGCAAAAGGTTTCTCCGCGTATAAGACAATATGCTGATATTTGCGCAGGGAAATTTTCTTTTGCTTCAAATTCCAAGCGAATATCTACCGAGACTGAAAATTTTATAATTTTAGTCAGTCCTGGATAAGAAAAATACAGGAGTTGGGCCTAATCAGGGATTACAAAGACAATCACTGACAATCTGACAATCACTGACAATCACTGAACTAGGAAGGATGAGGGAAAGTAGGGTTGAACATTGCTTGAGAGGGCGTAATAGATAATATTTATAGTTTTTGAGTCAGTCATTGTCAAGATGCAGTTTGAAGCACAACCTATAAAGCTACCTATCAATAATTTCGATTCGTTTGTTCAAACTTAGAAAAAAGAAAAACGCCATTGGCATTTGTTACCAAACAGTGTAGGAGGAATATTTTGTGGACCTTCCAACTATGGAAAGACAAATTCTTTGTTGGCTCTATTAATACAACCAAGCACAAGGACGTTGCCTGTTTTTATTTGAGCCAGACATATGCTCGTATTCCGAAACATCTGATACGTGACAATGTTAATTTGCTTGTATTGTTTAAACAAGATGAGATGAATCTGAAGCATATTATATGATGATCATGTGAATAGTGACATGCCTTATTCACAATTTAAAAAGATGTGTTTAGCTTGTGGGTATGATAAAAATGGATTTGCTGTAATTGACAAGCACAAAAATCTGAATCAATGTCGAGAAAATAGTTCATGGTTTTGAAACCGTTAAGAGAATTGATCCAATCGGAAATGAGGTCAAGAATAAAATGAAAAATGAAATGAAGAGTAAACCTGAAGAAGAATTTCAGCAAGAGTTTCAAAATGAAGGTAAACAGCAAAATGATCAAGATAATGATGAAACTTCATTCTGGTCAGCATACGATTCTGAGGCTTCAGGGGATTTAGAAACATCAGCTTCCTTTTTATCAAATGATATAGCAATTGATTATCTTCAAAAGTTGGGAGCGTGAAGGAGAGATATAGATCATGTTTATGGTGTACGAAAATTATCGAAAGACAGACTAATGTTTGGAGGGAGAGATTTGCATCGAAAAGATTATAGAGTTGATGGCGATTTTCGTGATAATATATATTTCAAATATACAAATTTTATTTTAAAAACTAATTTCCCTTTTGCCTTTTGAAAACTAACAATAAACAAATCAAAAAGCGCATTGGGTAAAGGTTTGATTCAAAAATATATGGTTGGCACAAAGGCTAATAAATTAGACTACATTTATTGGGATGATCCAAATGAATTGGTTGACAGATTACGTTTACTGTTAGCATCTCAAGCAGCTAGAAATCCAAGTCACACAAATGAAATTATGTCAATTATTGAAGAATTACAAGCGGCTGGAATTATTTATTAATCAATGCTTTGTTAACCAATGCTTCGACATAGCTTCCTTGCGAACTGAAGTTGTGAATAATAACATGATGATTGAAACTCTAGAAAGTTCTTTAAAAAATTTTTTACATATTTTGAAAGTTTATGTGGATTCAACTCAAGAACTGGCGCATCGAAATTCAGAGCTCATATCTTAATTGGATTCCAAGCTGAACACACTCAAAAATGAGTAACGAAAAGCTGCAACTAGAGAAGGAGCTACAGAGGCCTGCTAGAAGAAACTATCAACATCGACACTTTCATATCGGTAGCATCGATGAGACTTGGCAAGCGGATCTTGTTGAAATGCAACCTCATACAAAAGAAAACAAATTTACATGTTGATAGAGGTAAAGAATTTTATAACTCGCATTTTGAAAATCCTATGCAGCGCTATAAGATAAATTTGTACCCGACATTTAATAATTTGAAAGCATCAATTTGTGAGCAATTTAGCTTACAGAGGAATTACAAATGGATAGATATTTTGAAAGATTTAGTTTCATCTTACAACGATACTAGGCATCAGACTATTCGAATAAAACCAAAAGATGTTACTGAAGAAAATGAGAAAAAATTGTTGTTTGATGTATACAAAAATTACAGTGTAAAAGATGCAGTTGAGAAAGCGAAATTTAAGTTGGAGATAAAGTGAGTATAAGTAAATTTAAGCATGTTTTTGAGAAAGGCTACACACCGAATTGGACAATTGAAATATTTACCGTAAGCCATGTTAATAAATACTAAACCGATGACGTAATGCTTAAAGATTATCGGGATAAAGCTATTGTAGGTAGTTTTTATGAGCAAGAACTAGGCAAAGTTAGACATCCAGACATTTATCTTGTAGAAAAAGTACTGAAAAAGCGAGGAAATAAGCTATTTGTCAAATGGTTAAGCTTCGAGGACTCGCACAATAGTTGGATAGATAAGTCTAGTTTATAAGTATTTTTGTATTAATATTAAGTTTTTTACTGAATAAATTTTATTATTTTCAAACATATCTTTTGTTACTTACAAATCTAGCTACCCGGAACCTGGTAAAATAAACAAAAGGTACATTTATTTTATGTTATATTTTTAGTTAGGTTTTCTTACTGATAACATACATGAAATTTTGATGTATAAAGGTAACATTCACACATCTAAGTTCTGGTAATTTCTCAATCACCTTTTCACACAAATTCTGATTATAAAAAGTAATAATTTCAAGGAACAGGCTTTCAAATCACATGAGATTAGTAAATATAAGTTTTTTCATTGCCTCTCTCTCTTTAACTTATATTTTTTTTATATAAAACATGACACTTTTCACATAAGGTAATTTCACATTACGCCAAACACCTTTAGCAATTGTTTTAATTATGACATCCTTTGTACGTTCAAACGGCATAACACTCTGTTCCAGAAGATACCTGTCGAGAAAAAGACATACTTCCTGGAGAACGAGAGACGTTGTTTCTTGCAGTATAAATGGATATTTTTGCGTTCCTTGAATTTGCTTCAAATCTACTATACGAGGGTGGATTGATAAGTTTCCGGCCTGACCAAGAAAAACAACGTTTTTAAGATTTTTTTTTTTTTATTTCTCAACATAATCTCCTCCAAGGCTGA
>NC_046661.1:3815913-3822545 GCF_010883055.1 Belonocnema kinseyi | reverse complement strand
TTATTTTCAGGGTCATTTAATCATCCCCTAATTATTGAACCAAGGAAATCGGCATTTAAACGGGATAAAGTACCAGAGATTTTTTATTATAACATTGATGAACAGAATCACTTTAAAATATATACAGGTAGCATTTTTTATTGGGATTTGCGTTCGAATTTATTTACAGGTTCATTTAATCATCCCCTGATTATTAAATCAAGGAAATCGATATTTTAAGCGGGTTAAAGTAACAAAGACTTTTTATTATAACATTGATGAACAGAATCACCTTAAAATATATACAGGCAGGGTTTTTTAGCAGAATTTGCATAAGAATTTAGTTTCAGGCTCGCCTAATCACTCCCTATTTATAAAAACCCAAGGAAATCGATAATTTAAACGGGATAAACTACCAAAGATTTTTGATAATAACATTGATGAACAAAATTACTTTAAAATATGTACAGGTAGCGTTTTTTAGCAAGATTTGCATTAGAATTTATTTTTAGGGTCATTTAAGTGATTCTGTTCATCAATGTTATAGTAAAAAATCTCTGGTACTTTATCCCGTTTAAATACCGATTTCCTTGGTTCAATAATTAGGGGATGATTAAATGACCCTGAAAATAAATTCTGCTGCAAATCCTGATAAATAAGGCTACCTGCATATGTTTTAATGTTATTTTATAAGCCTGATCTTTGGTGATTTATTTCTTACGAAAAGTAAATTTCTCTGCTTCTCTAAATAAGGGGTATGAAAAGGGGTATGAAAAGAGGTATGAAAACACCCTTATATCATGGTGTATACCCCATAAACCGTTTATCTTTCTAGAACTTGGATATGAACCATTTGTTTTGGTAGGAATGGTAGTAAAAATGTGCAAGTTTGAACCAAATCCAACTATTAGTTTAGGAGAAAAAAAACTTTTCACGAAAATCAGCATTTTTCTATTAAAATACATGTAAAAATTGAAACTTTGACAATTATTTGTAAAAAAACTGTCCATTTTTCTTACTTTTTTCCTTCGAATTATTGCTTTGCAGGTTCGAAAATACAAAAAAAAATTTTTAGAATTTTTCACCGGTGGCCATTTTACTGTACATTTGGTGCGGGGTCCTTTGAATTTGGTGACAAAGTACGTGTAAGTAAATTTAAGCACGGTTTTTTAGAAAGGCTACACACCGAATGGGGCAACTGAAATATTTATGATAAGTTATGTTAAGAATGCGGAACCAGTGACGTATATGCTTAAAGATTATCAGGGTAAAGCTATTTCAGGCATGGTTAGGTTTTGACAACTCTCACAATAGTTTGATAGATAAGTCTAGTTTATAAGTATCTTTGTAGTAATATTAAGTTTTTTCTGAATAAAGTTGATTATTTTCAAACATATATTTTTACTTTTACATCTATCTACCCTTATTCAGTTAAATAAAACAAAAAGGTAAATTTGGATTAAATTATATTTTTATTTAGATTTTCTTACTAATAACATACATGAAATTTTAATGAATAAAGTTAACATTCACACATCTGAGTTCTGGTAATTTTTCAATTACTTCACACATATTCGGTTTATAAAATGTAATCATTTCAAGAAATCGACTTTCAAATCGCACGAGATTAGTAATTATAAGTTTTTCCATTGCCTTTCTCTCTCTTTAAATTTATATAATTTTTTTTATATTATACATGACACCTTCTACACAAGGTAATTTCGCATTACGCCAAACACCTTTAGCAATTGTTTTTGGCCATCAAAGAACAGTGTCATGAGGTTGAAGTAAATTTTAAATGATTTCACTCGTCAAGAGTCAAGGTTTTACTTGCGAGAGGATGACTGGCCTGTGATCAATTCATTCTTAACTATTCAATTTCAATATTCTTAAAAAAAAATTCTTAGGTAAGGTTCCTTGTTGTTTAATAAGGGTGAATCATTATTGTCTTTTAGTGAATCTTAATTTAAAATGATCATCTTGCAATATTCTAAATGTTTGTCATCCTAGATCGAAAAATAACAACTTTTTGGCTGCGGGACCTGTAAATTATTATTATATAATATTCTATTATTATATTATATAATTATTGCAGTTGTAAATTTAAAAAAAGAGCTTAAAACTACAATAAAATACAACAATATACAATGAAGTACAAAAAGTACAAAAAGTACAAAATTCTCCTCAATAATAGAAAAAAGTTGTACTTTCCTGTAATTTTATTGGTAATTTATTGTATTTATAGGTGAATTCCTTTAAAAATCATTTTAATTTTTGTGCATTTTTGTAAGAATAAAAATTTACCATGGCAATACATGTACAATTAAGTACAAAAAAGTACAAAAAGTACAAAAAAGTACAAAATTCTCCTCAAAAATAGAAAAAAGTTGTACTTTCCTGTAATTTTATTGGTAATTTATTGTATTTATAGGTGAATTCCTTTAAAAATCATTTTAATTTTTGTGCATTTTTGTAAGAATAAAAATTTACTATGGCAATACATGACTTAAGCAATTTTTCACCCCAGAATCGCATTTCTGCGGACAATATTCTCTCTACAAATTAATTCTCCATGGATCTTTCTGTTTTTTTTTGCAACGACCATAAGGCTGTCAGGTATGAGGTGGCAGTGGACACGAATTGTCGAAATAATTAACTCATCTTATTTATTAGTAAACTTTCATAGCGAGGAGTCATTGAAAATGCAGTTTTAGTTTATTTTACGACAAAAACAGAGCCTGTGCTTGGAAAAATGGGCAAGATGTGTAATTATTTATAAAAAGGTCTATTTGTTGTTAAATAAAAATTGTTGGCTATTCAAAATTAAATCATCAATTCAAAAAAATTCCCACATAAAATTGTATGTGCAAAGCTGAATCTTTTAGAACATTGAAATATAGTCAGTAGGTCAGTATAGCTAAGTCAGAGAGGATCACTCAAGTCTAAATGGCTGGAGTTCTTGTGTGCTCACCTAAATGGTACCGCGAGCGGAATTCAGGAAGAAAATAAAGAGGGCTCGAAAGCTTGCGGGTAAAATACTGACCGTGAGTGGAATTCTTGTACACCGAGGTAACTAGGGTGATTGAACAGTCAACATTGACCCCCGAAAATGTCGAATTGTCGGAAAAAAGCTTTGATATGTGGACAGCATTAAAGGGCAGGAGGGGCTGCTGCAGAATGGCGTACGCCGGTGTGGCATTGGTTGAGGTGGGGGTTGTGAATCGGAGTAGAGAGGTGAGTCACCATTCTACCAACGATGCCGAAGGGGTATATATCGACCCACGGACTCTTCTGCTCTGTACCGAGTGTAGAGGACAGAATAGTCAAGCGGCATTAGAAAGCCTGCATTGCCACTTTGCCAATGCCCGGACACTACGCACGCTTTTATTTCTGCAGAACTTTCGATGGTGCACATACAAGCATGATAGTTAGAGGGTACAATGTCAGACTGTAACGGCACTCCCCTAATTTCGGGGGAAAACGTACGTTCATCAGATCTTGCAGAGGGACTTTTCTAATCATGAGTTACGAAAATTGTATCCAAATTTAAGAAAATAATCCGTTGAGGGCCACCCAGGGTCACCAATGATCCTAAGCTTCTTCCATAGTGCTTGCCAACCTTGAGAAAGTTTAATTGCAAAACAAATACACTTTTTGGAAGAACAGAGGACCAGTTGATATATTATTATACAAGGATGTCTGGAATTTCCGAAACACTTCGAGTTTTGTCTGAATTAAGTGAACAACATAAATATTGTGAAAAACCCAAAAAAGTATTTTTTTTCTTGAAGTTTTAGACCTTCTGTGGGTACATTTTTTATATTGCTTTAATGCTTACAGAAAATCAGAGATTTGAACACAGTTTACAAAATATTCAGGGATTTTGAATTTAAAAACTTAAAATTGTTCAATTTCCAATATTAGAATCATTATAGCAATCTTGTTTTACTGTTTAATACGCAATGTAACATTTTTCATTTATCCGAAAGGTTTAAACGAAAAAATCATTTCAAATTGAAAAATAATTACTTGGAAAATGTCAAGAAAGAATATAGTAATAATTTTATACTAAAAGTTAAAAATTAAACGATTTGAAATTAAGAAATTTTTATTTTGTTGTTCAGAATCAAAATAGATCAAAATTAAACCATCTGAAATTGAAACCTCAGCAATTAGATATTTTATTTAATTTTGAATCATTTTAATCATAGAGTTCTGAATTATCATGTAGAATGATATATTATCAATTTTCCCCTTTCGTAAGTTTTGCAATTAAAACTAAATTGGTTGAATTCTAATAAGTGTAATTGTAGGGTTTGCAGTCTAAAATGTGCTAAGGGACATTTTGATAAAAATGCGTCTATTGGCCCACTTTTTGACCATAATTCCACGGATGTCCACGAGGGTGAGGGGGGTGCTAAGCCCCCGAGTACAGTCGTGACATTTCGACGAGCCCCCCCCCCCCGTACTTTGTCCATGTGGACATATTTTATGAAAATATAGATATTATTAATCATCAAAAGCAAGGAGTCCAAAAGGAGCCATGGACATCGGCGTATCCGGGATTTTTTTCGGGTGGGGCTTCGGGCTTATGTTTAGGTAAAGAGTGGGGGAAAAGGAAATTGAATAATAAAAAAAATTAGTATCGGAGGGGGCTTGAGCCCACAAGCCCTCCCCCTGGCTACGCCACTGGTAATTAAATACTATTTTAAACGTGACTAAATATTTTTATTCTTTAAAGCTTTTACAGCGATATGAGATCTTTGAAAATACCTTTGGGAATATTTGATATTATTAAATAAATATAAATAACTATAGTAACTGAATAAACATCACTTTAAATTCTAATAGTATAAGCGCTAGCTTTCAGTAGTTTATAAATTTAGGAATAGGAGTTTTATGTGTAGAACGATGTGCGAGCATAATATAAAATTTCAGGTATACCTAGATTATACCTTGTCTAATTTCAGTATATTTTTCGCAGATTTAGGGAAATGTGTGTCCACGTAGATTCTAGCACCCCCCCCCCCCTTTAAAGTTTTCACGTGTTACATGGATGGTCACTATGCCATAGGGTGTCAAGGGCCATGCTGTAATTGATCCCCATGCAGTGTATTCATTCAATTTTTGTGATCTTCTAACCTTTTACAAGTAATAATTCTCTTCCTAAGCGGTTCATACTAAATAAAATGGAAAAATTAATTTTTAAAGTCAAATACCAGGATAACAATGCTATCCTAGCCTAAAACTTGAAAACAGCGAAGTACAGTCTGTTACACCACGACATCGTCACACCAAATTTGCATTTGCTCCGAACTAAAGAACATTGTTGTATCAACATTTTTAAATTCCCATTCAGCATAAGTAGAGGGGTAGGGCGCTTTCTGGATAGAAATTTTCCGTATAATTAGCAAATGTGCAAGATCTGCTACCGCCTCAATGACTGCCTTTGTTGCGCGCCGACACCAAATGCGTCAGAGATGAAATTAGATCTATATTTTGATATTAATGAGAATACGTTGGACATGCGATTGATAGAATTTATTTCTATAAACAAATGGATTGTTTACACATTTCACAACTATACGTTACCCGTCCTACATAATTTATTTTATATTTTTAATTATAAACTCCCTAAAGGTTCTCCTTTGATATTTGCCGACAGGAAGTTTACAAATTCATTGTTTATACATTCCATATGTGTCACTCGTCTTACGTCATTTCTTTTTTAATGTTCAATAACAAAATTCCTTTTGATGTTTGCCGACATCATGCATTGGAGGCGTCATATTTCATATAATATTAAACGATTCTAGGTAAACAAAATTCCGTTCTGATGACGTCATCGTAGTTCCTGGAATCCTTTTATCTACTGGGTTACCATATTTCGGCAATGTTGAAAGTCTTGAAAGAAGGGGAAAATGAAGTGAACTAAAATTAAGTAAACGTTTAAAAACGTATTTTTTAACTCGTATGTTAATTATTGCATCATATGGCCAAATACGACGCAAGAGTTTCTAGTAATTTGGTAGAGGGGGGTAAGTGCCTATAAGAGCAGACCAGTTCTTCCCTTTCTTCAGTTTCTTATCAGATGCCAGATTGTGAAGAAGAAAAGCAGCAAGAGCAAAAAAAAGTCGTTTAAAAGTATTCCTGAAGGACATTCAAGAACTAAAACAAGTGATACAATTGCGAACAGATTTACAAATTATAACAAGGAAATTTAAAACTTTAAATCTTGAAGATGCCAGACAGTGGAAAAAAATGGATTTCTTCAAATTTAACAAAACCGCATCTTAGTCAAGACTATCTGCCAACAAAGAAGCTGACAGACCTAGAAGCTAACAAAGGATATGAAATAACAGATATCAAGGGAGCTAAAACAAAATATGGAAACCCAACGATCGTGATCATAGAAAACAAATTCTTTATTTTTCTATCTCAAAGAATGACAAAACTGTTTGAAGAGGATAAGATACTGTTCGTGCAAGAGAAGCAAGAATGCATCGACTGTGGAAATTTCTATATACACATGACTATATCTTTAGGAAACTATACGAGGGTGGATTGATAAGTTTCCGGCCTGACCAACAGATGGCGCCACTAGGCCTACCTTGAGGTGGCGTTCTATAGTACCATCCTTAGATAGCTTGTAG
>NC_046661.1:3787280-3815813 GCF_010883055.1 Belonocnema kinseyi | reverse complement strand
CTTTAGTTACTAAGAAATGATAATTTCCATACTTGGGTGTTTGAGGTATGAAAACACCCTTATATCATGGTGTATACCCCATAAACCGTTTATCTTTCTAGAACTTGGATATGAACCTTTTGTTTTGGTAGGAATGATAGTAAAAATGTACAAGTTTAAACCAAATCCAACTGTTAGTTTAGGAGAAAAAAACTTTTCACGAAAATCAGCATTGTTCTATTAAAATACATGTAAAAATTGAAACTTTGACAATTGTTTGTAAAAAGAACTGTCCATTTTTCTTACTTTTTTCCTTCGAATTATTGCTTTGCAGGTTCGAAAATACAAAAAAAAGTTTTTTTAGAATTTTTCACCGGTGGCCATTTTACTGTACAATTGGTGCGGGGTCCTTTAGCTTTCTCAACTGCTTGTTTCGCAATATAATTTTTGTATACGTAAACAACCATTTTTTCTCATTTTGTTTAATAAAATCTTTTGGTTCCATTCTATTAGTCTGATGTTTAATATCGTTATAAGATAAAATTAAATCTTTCACAATATTTATCCACTTATAATTACCATGCATTACATTACATTACAATTAAATTGCTCGCAAATTGATGCTTAAAATCACTAAATGTCTAGTACAAATATATCTTATATCGCTTAATAAGATTTTTAAAATGCGTGTTGTTAAACTCTTTACCTCTATCAAAATGTAAATTTTGTGGTGCGCGTCCTTTGTCAAGTATAGATTCTATGGTTGCAGCTACACCTTCACCCTTCTAGTATTTAGTAGCAATAGCTCAAGAAAATTTTGAAAATACGTCAATTACAGTTAACCCTTAACTGGCACTGTGGGTAAATAATACCCCAACAGATTTTTGAGCTCGAATGAACCGTACTAAATTCGAGAAAATGGAGCACGTTTCGACTTTTACCAGTAATGGACATCACTAAATACGGATAAAGTGGTCTAGTATAGAACGTCAAACGTCAGTATAAGTTGGGCACCCGCTCAAAGTAGACAATTTAAAACTATGGGGTATTTAATCCCCGTTGTCCTGTCAGAGTATGTTCAGCTTGATAATTTAGAAATGAGCTTTGAATTGCGATGCGCCAGTTCTTGAGTTGAATCAACATCAACTTTCAAAATATGTAAACTTTTATTTGTGCACGGAAAGAAATTACTCACCGGAACTGGCGGAGACTCAAGTCTTATTTTGACATAACCTTATTGTTATTGACAAAACCTAAGCGTTTTTTCTAGCAAGCGTGCATAAAAAAATGAAAGAGAATAACATATTAACCCTTAAACTGCCAAAACGCCACGACCGGTACACTGCTCTTCGAAGGCCAATAACTAAGACTGGTCGACACTACAAAAAATTGAGATACATATATTTTTATTGCTTAAGATCTCCTCTTTCCGATGGTACCAATGAAATTCCTCAAAAAATTTATTTATTATTCCAAAGCATCATGTAAGTGTAAAATGATTCACGAATATCTATCGTCTGTCTGCGGCAAAAAAGGTTTACGTTGCCCAACTATCACGAACGTGGAGGTCGACGAATATCGATAGTCTCTTTTTTTTAGTGATTTTATATTTTTTTATTTTTTTCATTTAGATTTTTTTTTTAATTTCAGACATCAATCAATTGAAATCATTTTGATCCTGCTGTTTCAGAATGTGATTTTGAGAAACAATGTAAGCAGCAATACATGCCGTTGTCAATACAAAATCTAGTAGTACTTCAAACCCGAACTTTTGAAAAAATCACTCACACGTCGGGACAGCGGCCTTGTCACTCAGGGGCAACAGCTCGCCCACGCTGTAAAAAAAAGGTTGTGGAATTTTAGTACACTAAACGTATGTAAAAAGTGGACTCACACGCAGCGGCGTGTAATTAGTATAGAAATGTCTAAAATTGAACAAAAGTGTAAAATTCTCAACTGAACTGAAATTTAATATGTGACGTAAAATAGAACAATAAAAATTAAAAAATTTCTCCAAAATATCAACCTAACTTCAAATACTTAAATCATTAAGATCATATTAAGAATATATTTATAATTACGCAAGCGTATATGGTCTACAATTTATAATTTAAAATCAGTCACTCGCATTTATGCTTTCGGCGAAAGTGAGCAATAAAGTTTGTAAACTAAAATGTACGTTCGCTCATAAACTCGCGAACAAAAGAGCGAAAAAAAGCTCTATCGCGAAAATTACACAAATGTGAAATATTATACGTCGAATCTAAAATCACTATAAAGTGGAGAAATTTTCGTTAGAAAATATAAATGTATGCGCAGTCAGTAATTTTACCAGTCTGAAGAAGTTTACTATGTACAGCGTGAGTCCTTTTTTTGCACACTCTGAACGTAGTGATTTTCAACACATCGTATGAATTCATGCAGTCATAGAATTAAATCTGTAAGAGACGTCATTCAACACAACATGTGGAAATTTGCTTTCTAACCTGTAATTTTAATGCATCAAAAGTGACATTATATATGTGTAAATTTACAATTTGAAGTGAAACTTTAAAACATATTTTTTGCAGTGCAAAACGATAAAACAGTTGACCCACCGAGGGGTCATGCAACGTCCCCTCATTCAGCGCAACAGCAGGACTTCACGGGAGAGCGGTTTATCGAAATTTCTTTCCATGTGGAAGTTTCTAGAGATTCAATCATCATGTTATTGTTAAGGGCATGCGATACTTAGGAGATTATAGATTTTACCAGCTTTAGGTTCCCCGGCTTTTTTCCTAGAATAATAAATATTTTGTTCAAATAATTAGGAAATGAGAGCGACCATGCTAACGGACGTCCAAGCACCCTTTTTGTGGTTTAATTTTTGCTAAATTTCATTAATTTGTGTGGCGCTTAGAAATTAGTATCGAGTTTATCAGTTTTAGATTCCCCCGGCTTTTTTCCTAGGATAATAAATGTTTCGTCTTCAAATGCTGGGGAATGATAGCGAACATGCTAACGGACGTCCCCACACACTTTTTTTTGTGGGCTGATTCAACAAAATGTTTGATTTTTCTACATTTTATTTGTGTGTATTTTGAGATTATGTATGTTACAATTATCTCCCGTAATTATTCTTGAATGCTACCGACAAAATCGGTACGACAGAGACCTACATCATCGGAATGACGAAAGCTGAAAATGCTGAGTCCGGGGACGTCCGTTATGGTATTTTTTAGGATCTCCGAATTCAGTTTTAGAAACTTTTCGTTTTTTGGGGAAGGAAAAAGGCGGGGGCACTGTACCCGATTCACCAGACGACGAAGTATCACATGCCCTTCACAACTACAGTTCGCAAGTAAGCTATATCATGCAGCCTGAATCTCTTGCTGTAACACGTGTTGCATCATGTTTAAATTTACTACAACATTTAAATCGGTCTCTGATTCGTTGGTGATCGCCCGCAATTTTGAATGCTAAAAAATAACATTTTTATTGTTTATTATGAATGATGTCATTTTAACTTATATAAATAAAACTATATAATTTCCAGACGATATAGTCATGTGTATATGGAAATTTCCACAGTCGATGCATTGTTGCTTCTCTTGGTCATCAAAGAAGAGTATCATGAGGTTAAAATAACTTTTAAGTAATTTCCACTCTTCAAGATTTAGGGTTATACTTGCATGAGGATGACTGGCCTGAAGTTTCACTACTGAGGCGAGCTTTCCGTCTTTTTTAAATTCAGCACCAACAATAATTTGTTTTGTGAATGATGAATTCAGGTTTTATGTGGTCGCATGTAGCATTTGATTTCCTGGTGTATAAGGCATGGTGAATATCACACCGAAGCTTGTCACTGACTGAGCGACATTTGAAAAACTACACACACTTATACATTTGTCTCCACAAATTCAATGGAGTTGAAACGTCCACCCAAATATACCATTTCAAGGTGCTGATTTTTACAGGCTTTATTCATTTGCATACACAGATTTGTATCCTCTTTAAGCAGTTCTGCCATTCTTTGAGGTATGAAAACGGTGAATTTGTTTTCTATGATTACAAACGTTCTCGTTCCATATTTTGTTTTAGCCTCCTTAATGTCCGTTATTTCATATCCCTTGTTAACTTTTAGGTCTGTCAGCTTCTTTGTGGGTAGAAAATCTTCACTGCGAGCGGTTTTGTTTAATTTTTGGAAATCCATTCTTTTTTCTTCTCCTTCACAGCTTGTTGTCTTCAAGATTCACACTTTTAAATTTCCTTGTTAGAGTTTGTATATCGGTTCGCCCTTGAATGCCTTGCTTTAGTTCTTGAATGTTCTTTAGGAATACGTTTAAACGACTTTTTAACTCTTGTGGCTTTTCTTCTTCACAATCTGGCATCTGACAAAAAACTGAAGAAAGAGAAGAACTGACTTCCTCTTATAGACGCTTACCCCCTCCATCAAATTTCTGTAGCCTTTTCGTAGTATTTCACCATATCATGCAATAAATAACATGACAGTGAAAAAATAATACGTATTTAAACGTTTGCTCAATTCAGTTCACATAGATGAGGATTCCAGGAATCGACGATGACGTCATCAGAATGAAATTTTGCTTACCGAGAATTGTTTAACATCATATAAAATACGACGCCCATGTTGGCAAATATCAAAGGAGAACGTTTAATTAATTAAGTTCACATTGATAAAGATTCCAGAAATCGACGATGACGTAATGAGAATGGAATTTTTTTACCGAGCATTGTTATAATAGCACGAGGGTGGTTGCAGATCTTGGAAATTTTCAATGATGCACCATTGCGATAAACATTTAATACATAAATTATATTATTTTGGGGTGAAAAACTTCAATTCCGGGAATAGCAGGTATTAAACAGCCTAATATTCCGATATCGTATATCATATCATCTCCTATTCCATATTTTTGAGGCTGAAAAGTTCCATTCTCATGATTTTTAAGTATTGATTTCCAATATCTATAGTGTGAAAATGTCAAAACTGTGATTCGTTAGTCAGCACGAGAAGCGAAACCAATTTTACAGCCTTCTGCGCTCTAGCCGCAATAATGCTATTCGTACGGAAAAAAGTGGTCCAGATCCGTCCTTACCTATCTACTCTTAGAAATTTTTAATGACGCACCATTGCGTGGATAGTTCAATACTGTGATTCTTAAGTCAGCACAAGGAGCGAAACCAATCTTACATCCTTCCGCGCTTTAGCTACAAATTCTGGGGTGAAAGTTCAACGGGTAGAAAATATTGAGTTTCAAGAATCGGTGACCTTGCAGAAACGTCAGAGTATATTAATCGTCCATGAAGATAGTGAAGACGTTACTGAGGTTAAATAATTATTGTACAAAGACATGTTTCCAAGCTTTTTCAGCTAGTATACTATCAGCTGAGTTTCTAGCCTCTATATTTTCTTCATTTTGTGAGTAGGCTATATCGTGCTCCTTACAAGCAGCATCAAGAGGATTGATTCCAGGATCACCTCGCGCAATTCGTTTTGCCGATTTCGTGCCTGGTCCACAGTGCTGGTATCCAGGAAGATGTAACTCTACAGGAAGATTATCAATGATTTTATTCAGCAGACCTCTACCAGGTCTTGCTTCTTTCAAAGTTCGTTTACGACTGACAACTTTTTTACCTGTGTGCACGAGCATATCTGTTTGAAAAAAAGACTAAGACTGAGTGATTGGTCTTTATAAGCCGAGTATTTATAGTTTTTCCTCGGTCGTCAAAAAGTTGGAGTTCGAGACACAACCTGTAAAATTGCCAGTTATTCATTTCGACACTCTTATGCACAAATGTGATGGAAAGAGTAAAAAGGGGCACGGAAATTTGCCTCCAAATAGTGTACGCGCTATTTTCTCTGGTCCATCAAATTGTGGAAAACCCAATGCTGCACTTGCTCTTTTAACAGATCCAAATGGATTGCGATTTGAAAATGTTTACGTTTATTCGAAATCATTCAATCAACCAAAATATAAATTTTTAGAAAGCGTTCTCGAATCTGTCAATGGTGTGAATTATTTCCCTTTTAATGAACATTCACAAGTAATTATGCCAAGTGAAGCACGATGAAATTCAATTATTTTATTTGATGATGTAGCTTGTGAAAAGCAAGATAACATAAAGGCATATTTTTCAATGGGGAGACATAGAGGTGTTAATTGCTTCTACTTATGCCAAACGTATGCACGTATAACTAAGTATCTTATACGTGATAATGTCCATTTCTTGGTATTATTTAAGCAGGGTGAAATTAATTTAAAGCATATATATAGTGACAATGTTAATACGGATATACATTTTTCAAAATGTAAGGAATTGTGCACAGCCTGCTGGAATGATAAATATGCATTTATAGTTATTGAAAAAGACCGTGAAATAAATAAATAATGGTAGATATAGAAAAGGATTTGATTGTTTTATAAATTCAGGCGATTAAACAAAAAGGTTAAATTTTTTAATATACTTGCAGTCTCTTTTTAGACTTTGCTCCAACAAAATGTCTTCACGTATTGGAAACTTGAATGAGCAGACGGATATTCTAAAATAAGTTGCTGAAGCAAGCGAAGCGATTCGTAAAAAATATAAACTAATACAAATTGGTAGGGAGACAGTTGAACAAACTTTAAGTGATACATTTAAACCTATAGTGACTCCAATTCAAAAATTAGTTAATGGATTTGAAACTGCTAAGAAAATTAATTCTACTAAAATTGAGGCTAAAAAAGAACCTGAGGATAATTTTAAAGAGAATGAAACTTTTGAAAACTTTGAAGACAGTGAGGTATCTGGGAAAAAAGATTCTGAAAAAGACATGTGTATGATTGACAGTATATGATCAGTGACGAGCATAATAAAATGGATTATATTTACTGGGATGATCCAAATGAATTAGTGGATCGCTTACGTTTGCTTTTAGCATCCCGGGCAGGTGGTAATCCTAGCCATACAAATAAAATAATGTCAATAATTGAAGAATTGCGTAAAGCAAACATCATTTATTAATCAATGTTCACGACAAATTTTATCATTCTCAAGATGAGTATTAATGTGTTCGGACGTCAGCTTAATCAGGCTGAGATAGCAAATCGTGGAAAAATATGGAAAACAAAAGGCTGTGTAATGTAGCTGAAGCTCAAGATCCAAATGATGCGGTAAATTTGTATCTGGTGCAGCATATGATTCAAGGAGAAATTAAGACCCTCTACGATGTTGTTGCCTCACTGCAAACCGAAGTAGTTAACCATAATATAATAATTACTGCTCTAAAACATTATATTGATAAAAGTTTCAAAAAATTAAAAATTGACATCCCAGCAACTTATGAAATAGTACATCGCAATTCAGAACTCATTTTTCATTTGGACATCCGAATGAACGCATGCGAAAATGGAATAAAAAAACTGCAGCTGGTGAGAAAACTCCATAAACGAGTTAGAAAACATTATAAAAGAAGATATGTTGATATCCGTGGTATTGACGAGACTTGAAAAACGGATCTTGTTGAAATGCAATCTTACGTGAGGGAAAACAGGAACTTCAAGTACATATTAACCATTATTGATACATTTTCAAAATTTGGATGGGCTGTTGCTGTAAAAACGAAAAGTGCTAAAGATGTAACTGCGACAATGGAATCTGTACTGAAACAAGGTCGTGTGCCGAAAAATTTGCAAACTGATAGAGGAATAGAATTTTATAATGCAACTTTTCGAAATCTTATGAAAACCTATAATATTAATTTATATTCATCGTTTCGTAATTTAAAAGCATCAAACTATCAGCGATTTAATCGGACATTAAAAAATAAAATGTGGATGCAATGCAGTTTACAGGGAAATTATAAATGGTTAGAAATTTTCTCAACATTAATTTCTTCTTATAATGATACGAAGCATCGAACCATTTTAGTGAAACCAAATGAAGTTATAGCTCAAAATGAAAGAAACATTTTATTGCGAATATCAAAAAACTTCAAATTAAAGAGGGATGGTATGAAACAAAAATTTAAAATAGGAGAAAAAGTTTGTGTTAGTAAGTATAAACAAGTGTTTGAAAAAGGTTTTACTCCAAATTGGACAACAGAAATTTGTACAGTACATAAAGTAAAAAATACGGACCCATTTACATATATTCTCAAAGACTATGAGGATCAGCCTATTCTTGGTGGCTTTTATGAGCAAGAACTATCTAAAGCTCAGCATTGGACAAAATTGTTAAAAAGCGTGGGAATACATTATATGTAAAATGGTTGGGATTTGATGAATCTCATTTCATTTCAAGCCTTTTTCAATTCATACAGTGTATGTAACCTCTTAATATTAATTCATGCACATTCTTAGCTCTAAATAGATGTATAATTTATTTTATTTTTCAATCAAATGAATTCATTCCCAATATTTTTAGTTTTTGTTATAACAGCTTAGATAAATGCTTACTATTAAATATAATCATCTCTGCAAATGTCTGAAAATCTATAGAATCTGTAAAAACATATTTTTTACAGCACTTTCTTTTTAATTTTTCATAATTTTTTTTCCAGGAATGATTCAATTGTTTTTTCACTAAGAACTCCGCTTTTACACCAAAAATATTCTGTGACAGCTTCAATTATAAAGTCCTTTGCTCATTGAAACTGCTTCACTGACAACTCATTGAATCGTTAATCGATACACAGACTGAAAATTTATTCGCAGATTTAATCAATCTTTCAGTCAATCCAGCATTGAAAAATGATTCAATGTTTGTAAAATAAACTTTAAATATCCTCCAATCTTTGAAGCTCAGTGAGATGCTGCATCGTGGATGATTGCATACAAAATTCAATTTTACAGCTAAAGTGTCAGCATTAATAAATGTAACTCCTACAATAACCTGTTTGGTAAATGAAGCGTTTAAGTTATATGTAGTTGCAAGCATCAGTTGATTGTGTGGTGCATATACCATTTTCTAAAGTTTATAGAAAAAAAAACTGACGCTGGATTTATTTTATTTCCTGTTCACTTTTTTACAAACTGGATGTGATTATAATTTCCGCCAAACTTCATGGACAACTGATTCTCTTCACACATTTCCTTCATTTCTTGGAGATTTTCATCCTTTTCAAACACTTTCATCATTCTTTTTGGTAAAAATACGGTAAACTCATTTTGTAAGTCAAGGGTGATTCTAAATCCATATTTCGTATTCAGTTTCCTCAGACTTGTAATATCATATGACTAATTTTTCTCCAGATCATTCAGCTTCTTCACTGGTAGAAGATCTTCTCCACTACCAAGTCTGTTTAAATTTTCAAAATTCATTTTTTTCAACTAAACTCAAATAGTTCAAATTTCTTATAAGATCTCGAACAATCACTCTCTCTCTCTTTAGTATTTTGCGATCTTGCTTCAATTAATTTTTTAACTTCTTGAATGTCATGTAAATGAGTATTTATTCGACATTTGAACACTTTTAGTTCTTCACGATTTAACATAACACACTAAGGTGGAAACTGGACTGAGAAAAAATTAGTTGCAGATCTCCTTATATGCTACACCACTCCTTTTCTTGAGGATGCTCAACGTATGACGTATTTGTAAAAATCTTCATGAAAAAATGTGAGATTATCTACATAGAAACCGTTTGGCGCCATACATGAAAGAAAGAGTCACATTAATTATATCAAAGAAATGGGCGAAACTGAGTGACGCATAGTTATGGAATGTCTAAGCAATCCTGTTGTTTATAAAAACAAAAACCATCAAAACGTATTTCTTACGTTTCCTCCAAAAAATTCTACAAAAAAATATAATGTAAGCATGCTGTAGGTAAAAATCAAATAGATAAATTCCAATTAATTTATTATTACAAACTGTCAGAGGTACGATTGCAGTGGAGTGATGCATATTTATGGAATTTCTAAACAATCCATTAGTTTTTATAAAAAAACAAAGTCTACCAATCGTATCTCTGACGTTTTCTTCATTACTATCGGCATAAAGATTTAATTTCTACGCGGTCGGTAATGTCAATAAGGGAATCTATTAGCCAGACCAATCTTAGCCTATCTACTGAGTAACTCGCCGCGCAAGCAGGAAATTCATTGAAATTCATTTCTTATACATCAACTCCTACAAGTCTTCCTTTTGAATTTTAATTTATCTCACGTCTTTTGGCGTAATGTTGGAATTTTCGATTTTTACCTACACATCATAATGGGAAAGTTTAGTGTTATGTCTGTCTGGCTGTCGTTGTTGTTTTCGTTTTCATCTACATACCGGCTAACTTTTGAAAGACTGATCTAATTGGATTGAGGGGCTCTCCATAGTACTAGAAAAACTCGAACAATTTATACTTACGACTTTTTACGATAAAAAAAATTGTCAGTTATAACATTTTTTAAATTCAAAAAGAAAACGAAAATGCACATTTCAAACCAAAAAACGCACGATATGAAAAAAAGTCAGATGTTTCAAGATTTGGAAATAAAATTTCAAAGGTTTCTAAGGATGTTTTACCTATTTAAAATGAAAATAATTTTACTTCTAATTTACGAAATGTTCAGTTAAAAAAAAATTAATTTTTGAATTTTTAATGTTTCCAGCTTAAAATTGGTTAAAATAATAAAATTTTAAAGTTCACTGATTGATTCTTTAATTTAAAACCGTTCAAAGGATATCGCGGATTTATATTTTTGGAACTAAATTTAAATCTTTGAACTCTATAATTTATACAAATTACAATTTGTAAATTTTCCATTTTATCTGTATTTTATTTAAACTTATTTAATTTAAAAGTATTGGTACCTTCCATTTTATACGCTTAAATTATTGAGAATTCGATTACAAATTTTTTTAATTTTAAAACTTATAAACTTCAACTGAAAAAGTTTCAATATTCAAGAATTCCAGTGCTTTCCAGTGCTTTAATTTATAGTTTATTTCAAACAAAATTTGTATTTAAACTCGTTCTCTACGGCTAAACATTTTTCCATTATGACAAAGATGTTTTAAATATGTTTTTCATCGGCACTTACACTACTGAAAAAACTTGTTCTATGACAAGGTAAATTAACAATACTTCTAACTTTTAAAAAGTGTATAGACTACCATATTGAAGATTTTGAAAGATTAGGGATTACTTTAAATATCTATTTCATTCATTTGAACGTTCGGAACTTCAGGTAAATCACTAATTCAGAATCGCCGTTTTAATTGAAGAAAAAAATTCTCGGTTATTTCCTGGTTTAACCAAATTTTGCTCTATTATTGAAATTTATATTTGAATTCTCGAAGCTAACGAGGGACTACTCACTTGGAATTCAAGAATGAAATCATGGAATTAAAGAGTGAACTCAGTAAGTTCAAAACTGAACTCTATTGCACTCACTGAGCAGGCAGGAAAGGAAAGCAGTAGTGATCAGGTGAAATCACTAAACTCACCACGTCGTCTGATTTCACTCAGAAACTAATTCAAAATAAAATTTTGTTAAGTTGCAAAAATTGTAGAGTTGAATAAACCAAAAAAATAAAATTCTACGCTATCATTTTCTTTGCTCTGAATTTTTTAAACCTAAAAGGATGTTTTGTGGTTAATTTTACATGCAATAGATTATTGAATATTTTAGTATCGCCCGTTTTTACATTGTACATATGATTTATAGAAATGCTGGGTGATACTTTTTGCAGTATAACAATTTATTAACATCATGCACAAGTTAGAAATGTACGTTACAGAAATGAAATATAATTTAAAAATCGGAATCCTATTTCGTATCAATAAATTCAGATATGTTCTACAAAAACTAAATATTATATAGATTTAATACAATATTCGAAATTGAATTTGAGCCTACTACGTTGATATGTTTAAGTTTAAAAATTTACTTTAAGTCTCTAAGTTTTAAGACTTTAAGCCGAGGTTTCGGTTGGCGTTTACAGTTTTCACCGTCCAACTACCTACGTATCATTAAGACAGGTAATATTTTGAGGCAGGATATTTTTTAATACAGCAGTCAGATGTATTTTACTGTAGGAATGCTGTAAAAAAGAGAAAGTTTTACAGGTGAGTGATTATGAGAAATGTCGAGGGCATGTGACACAACTAAATACCTATATTACCGACCTCACTTTTTCGGTTCACTGAATGTTTTTTTGAACCTAAGAACTTTTTTTGTAAATAAAATATCGAGCTGAAACTTTGGGAAATGTATTGGAGTACAATAAAGTACGTTTAGGTACTGCATTTTGGTAGGAACTTCACTGAAAATTATTTCATCTTTTTTCAGAACCTCAACATTTTTTGAACGTTCGAACTTTTTTTATACATAAAATATCGGTCTCAAACTTTGAGACATGCAAGAGCCGAAATAAAACTACGTTTAAGTACAAAGCGTACTAATAATAGATGTAAAAAAATATATTTCAACAATCAATTCCAACGGCATCAGCCGGTAACGTTGTACACGAAAATACGAACTCTCTAGAGCCTCGTCTCGTGGCCGCCAGGTTTCGGTACACTGGAACCGGTACACTGTTCTTCGAAGGTCAATAACTAAGACTGTTCGACACTACAAAAAAATGAGATACATATATTTTCTTTCCTGTGTAAACTTTGAGAATCCATGGTTCAAAGATCGAATTTTCGTTTTACTATTTTCAAAATGACGTCTTAATGACAAAATTTATGTGAAAACATTCATCAACTTTTTTACAAGAAACGATAATTCAAAAGTAAAATTCAAAATTTTGCTCAAAACGCTTCGGAAAAATTCAGGCGTATTCCTTGGCTAATTACAACTTTTTAATCATGAGAATTTTTCCGAAAAGTGCATGGTTTTTCAATACAAAATTCCCAATGATTCCGTAATCTTTATTTCACTCTGACTTCAAACCACATCACCACCGCATTTTCATTCCGAGAATTTTCGAGTACATCCCACAAAAAAAATGCTTAAGCGTAAAACCCCAAAAATTTCAACAAACTCCGAAGCGGAATAGCATTCCGATGAAAATGATAAACGTATCATCATACCTAATCCAGATTACTCTGGCTCGTAAACCACATTTATTCAGGTGAATGAGTAAATCTGGGCTGGTTAAAAAATGATCAACATTAACTAAATTATTACCATGAAAAAACGTGATCTGGTTCCAATTGTTTTTGAGATGCTGTGTATGAAAAATAGATCTATATAATACATTCGGCCCGAAAAATTCCGATCCCGAATTCTCGTCATCTGACGAATCATCTCCATCAGAGCCAGAGTAATCTGGATTAGGTATGATGATACGTTCATCATTTTCATCGGAATCCCATTCAGATTCAGAGTTTGTTGAAATTTTTGGGGCTTTACGCTTAGGCATTTTTTTGTTGGATGTACTCGAAAATTCTCGGATTGAAAATGCGGCGGCGGTGTGGTTTGAAGTCAAAGCAAAACAAAGATTACGGAATCATTGGGACTTCTTTATTGAAAAACTATGCACTTTTCGGAAAAATTCTCGTGGGTAAAAGGTTGTTTTAATTAGCCAAGGAATACGCCTGAATTTTTCCGAAGTGTTTTGGGCAAATTTTGAATTTTGCCAAAATTGTTTATATGCAAAGTTCAAGTTTTTGTTCAAAACGCTTCGGAAAAATTCAGGCGTATTCCTTGGCTAATTACAAGAACTTTTTACTCTTGAAAATTTTTTCGAAAAGAGTATCGTTTATTGTAAAAAAATTCATGAACTTTTTCACCAAAATTTTGCCATTAAGACGCCATTTTGAAAATAACTAAACGAAAAATGGATCTTTGAAACATGGGTTCTAAAAGTTTAGACATTTATTCCACCGGTTAGTGGGGTCCCAGAATAATTACAGACTTAAAAAATTTTGAACAATGGATCACAAAAAAATAGACACGAAAAATCACGTTTTTGTTTGTTTAAACTGCATTTTGGAATAATAAATACATTTTTTGATGAATTTCATTGGTACCGTCGGAAAGAGGAGATCTTAAGCAAAGATAATATATGTATCTCAATTTTTTTTAGTGTCGAATAGTCTTAGTTATTGGCCTTCGAAGAGCAGTGTACCGATCGTGGCGTTTTGGTAGTTTAAGGGTGATCATTTTAAAGGTAGGAATGTTGTACGTCAATGAGCCAAAAAGTAATATTCCAAAAAATTGGAGATAGTTGAACTATCTGTAACAATTTGCTACAGGGAAAGGGCTCGAAGGCCACAGTGAGGCTCAGAGGCACAAATTGGGTATAGGTCGAGCTGAGAAAAACCGAGGACGATCCACTGAAAAACAGCATCACACTGGGCTCTCGCACTTGCTTTCCTATCTAAAAAACGGACTTCAAATATCGCACTTTGCACGAAGACAACAAGAATCACATAATTCCTTCAAATTTGAAATTGTTACAGATAGTTCGACTAACTATCTCCAATTTAAATCACTTCATTATCTTCATCAGAATTGACGATAGTTCGGTCGCATATTTATTTACAAAAAAGGAACAATTATTTATATTTTGAAAATTTTTCGGCGGCAATCTATTCAGAAATGTCTTAAGTACCACCATGCATTTTTGAGATGTTTGCCTATTATTTTTCAATAAAAGACCTTGCTTCAAAGTTCACATTCTTTAAAAGCTATCAAAATTTCCCGACTTTCTTGGAACAATTTGTTGCAAGATCACTTTTCGGCTCATTAACGTACAAAATTTGCACCTTTAAAATGATAACTTTTTCAGTAAGCTACCATTTTTTCTTCACTTACTTGACTTTTCAAAATTGTGAGTTTTTAACCAATTTTATAATATGGACGAGTTGATGTGAGGTGGGTTCCACATGCACTAGTCTCTAGAGGGATGAAACTTTTTGGTGGTACTTTCAGCAGTAAATGCAGCGAGAATCATTAAAAATACTTTGACTTTTCAAAATGGTGTTTTTTAACGAATTTTATACTATGGAGGGGTTGATTTGAGGTGGGTTCCACATACACTAGAGGGATGACACTTTTTAGAGGTAATTTCGACATTAAATGCAGCAATAATCACTGAAAAAATGTTGACTTTTAAAAATCTTGTATTTTTAACGAATTTTATTATATTTAGGGGTTGATTTGGTGTGGGTTCCACATGCACTAGGGGGCTGAAACTTCAAGATGCAGCTTTTGACACATAATACTGCCATATACAATGAAAATATTTGACTTTTCAACTATTTCATTTTTCGTTTTTTGTAAACGTTGGAAACTTCATACTCATACATTTTGACAGTTGGCGACATCCACCATAAATTCAAACATTCATAACTTTGGTTAACAATTCTTTTATTGAATAGGTAAAAATCTGTGTCGTTTCTTCTTGCTAAAAAAAATAGTGAAAAGAGGTAAAGAGGCGTCAACTTGTGATTACTGATGTTTAATTCTAAGGTTTTCCAGTATTTTATTTTAAGGTCCCAAATAGAGAAAAAATCAAAATCTCCGAAATCCTACAGAAGGAAAAAATTTGTTACGGAGAAGTGAAATAATAACAGGTTTCTTTGGTTCAAGCTGAAGAAATGTCATGTTCGACATGCCCATTTTTGCCCAAAATGCGTGTATATGACTCGATCAAAAACGTTTATTTTTCACATTTGCAAAATGTTCTAAATTGAGAAATTTTTTTCTTGAAATTTACAATTTTTCATTATTGTTTTCCTGCAGTTTTAACTATTCGATTAATTTCATGTGCCTGAAGTTCTGAACGTTCAAATAAATTAAATATGTTTTCCCAATTGTATATTTCATCTAGAAATATTGCTTCCACTATAAATGAAAATATGCATTATAAGCGTCTCTTATAATGGAATTATTTTCAGCATATTGAATCGCTATTTTGTTAGTTAAAAAATTATTTAATACAAAATCTTGTTCATTTGAAGGTTTAGAACTTCAACCACATATTAATTTTAGCATTTTTACTCCGCCATTATACGTGTACTTTCCAGTTTTCTTTTCGTTTTGTATTAATTAAAACGCGCTAGTTGAACATTAGTTGTTGTAAATCGAGTTATAAATGATGTTTATAAACATTGAAATTAAGCTTTATTGCAAAATTTAAAACGTTATTTGTTAAGTTATTTAAACGTTTGTTTATACTACTATTAACAAATAAACAACTTCTACCTCAAAATTCTAAAATGGCGGGAAAATATATTATTATTAATTTTGGCTCAGTGTTTGACTTCTCATGCAAATTAATGCCAAGAAAAACATTTACCTATTTTAGGAATTCTTATTAGTACTTTAGTTTAATTCAGCTGAATAAACATTTGAACCTAAAAGACCTGTTTTAGATTAAACAATTAAAGAAAACTTAGTATGAGATCGCCAAATAAAGAAATTTACAAATACGACAGGAATTTAATATTTTACAAGACCAGGCAAATGACTCCAAAGAGCCTTACAAAGTAAGGAAAAATATATTTTTTTAAAGTCTCAAAGACGTAAACAAACTGACCGGTGCGGTGGGAAAGTGTTCGGAAGATCGCATTCTTGGGGAAATAAAACACATCGGCAAAAACCTGCGAGCACAAAAAACAGCGCGAATTAAATAATGTCGCGAAGTTAAAAGTAGGGGAATTTAAGCGCAGTATAGACCTTCATCTCCATGGCGGCGGTTCGATTAGAGTCGAGACACGTGCATTATAAATTCTGACATGCAAATAAGTATTGCACACGAGGTGTCTCCTCAAGCACGTTTGACAGCTCAATCTGACACTTGCACTCGAGAAGTTCCCCGAATTTGGTGATGACAGCCACCGATCATAAATCTTAAAAAACGTCGCTGACTTACCAAGTGCAAAACTGTGTTGACTACCTCCCGATTAGACACCTGTCCCACCTCGATTAGTCCTATCAGCACGGCGAATTTCAAGCTGTCGTTCATCGCCATCGCCACTACCTCCTCGGGACGTTTAATGTCACTAAAGGGGGGACTTTTCACGTCCGCCATCGCGAACTCGAACTCTTCACTAACAATCCTCTATTCGCGAGAAAAAGTTCACAGTTTTCAAACACAAACCGTCTTATGAGTGAGAAGATTTTCCCGTCACATGACCATACACCACTAATTGATCTGCCATGTTAGAAAGCAATCACTGTTTTAAGCAGCCTGCCAGCTTTGACGCTACAAAATCCCCTAGTTGCGCGACAGGCATGTCGCCTGGCGGTCGACGTGCGAACTTGAAGGAGAGAACTTAGGTACTTCAGGTTGGGTGGAGAAAATGAAAGATGTCTGCACGCAGAGATGAGTTGGGAGATTGCACGAGCTAATGGAATAAGAGAATGTGAAAAACATGCGCTGATAACTGCACCCTCTTCGCGGATTAACTAAGAGTTAGTTTGAAGGCGCAAGTTCGGCGTCGGTAAATGAAGAAAGTTAGCAATTTCTGAAATGATTTACCAATTAAGTTTCTGCTCAATTAGTTACCACAAAGATATCTTTGTTGCCGATCTGAAAGTTTTTGAAGACTTCGGTGCATGGACATAGGAAACAAGGGACTAGGCATGCCATTGCGGGGGGATGCAATGAGGGGGGGAGGGCCGCCACCTTTTGATGTCCCGCGACAAACATGGCAGTGCCCACATGTTTATATTTTCATGCACAGTTTGTCGACAAAAATGTTCGTGCGAATAATCAAATGGCACATCGTAAGATGGCGGCTCTCCCCACTCATGGAATTATCCCCCTCCCGTGGATTCAACCCCGTTCACCATGTCAGAATTATTATAATTATAATAATAAAATATTATGTTAATATTAATGACAATTTGACTATCTTTTAATAGAAAGAGTTCAACTTCCCTGGCGGACCGAATGGAGCCTCTACAAAGTACCCGTAAAGACCCCATTCGGTTGCCTTTTAAAAAATTCAAAAGTACAGCCAAATCAACTTTTAAATGGTTGAAATTCGGATTCTGCGTTCAAATTTGTATTAAAAACTCACGGAGTAATCGCCATACTTTTTCTTGCAGCGTTAAAAACTTTAAAAAATAAAATACCAGTTATTTACATGGGCTAAAGGCGACTTAAAGTGCATCTTTTTTAGTAGCATTTAATAAGCGTTGTGGAAACCTCAGACAACAACGCTGCGAGTTTCTAATAGAAAATTTAACGTAGAATCTTATGGACATAGGAAACACGGGACTAGACATGCCATCCTAACTTGGGCGAGCGGGTTTGAATCCACGGTAGGGGGGAGAATTCCATGAGTGGGGAGAGCCGCCAAATTACGATGTGCCATTTAATTATGCGCACGAGCATTTTTGCCGACAAACTATGCATGGAAATATAAACATAGGGCGCTGCCATGTTTGTCGCGGGACATCAAAAGGTGGCAGGCCTCCCCCCTGATTGCATCACCCCCGCAATGACATGCCTAGTCACTTGCTTCCTATGTCCATGTAGAATCCAAATTTCAACAGTTTAAAAGTTGATATTGCCAGATATTGCTGTTTTTTTTTTTTTAGTTTTTTAAGGCAATGTGACGAGAGGGTCACGAGACCAAACCTGGTCTTCGATTTTTCTTTCCCAACATACGTCCACACGGAATGAGATATCGTGTTAAAAATTTGGCACGATAAATAGATGGCATGCAAGAATTTGTCTCTGGTCCTAAATAATGAGAATAGTGAAAAAAGTTTTTTTTTTAATTTCTATTTTGGAGAAATACCGACCGTGCTGTTGTCAAACCCTGCAAGCAATTAGCAAGGTTTTCAATGGGCTAGTCATGAGGTTTATATTTATCAAAGTGGGACAAAACAACAGAAATCGCTCACGAGCATTATGCACCAATAATGCAAAAACTAATGTTTGCACTTGAAATGCAAATAAACATATTTGGTCTGACATACGTATCAGTCTGGTATCAGCTGTGTCAAAGCAGCACTAGCGCAGCGAGTAGACAACTTCGAACTTCTAGGGGTCTGTGGGTAAAACAGATTGCATGATTACCGTCAGAGAAAGTTAAAAGTCAAACTTCTGCTGTAAAACCTAAATGTGTCCGTCGATAATCATTATTTGCATAAATAAACTTTTTTCTTCCTCCAACTCTTTGCAAAGCCACAAACGATCCTTTAATATTTATTACCATTTCCCGAAAAAAATTTCCGAGTAATTTAAACTTTTATTTTTCAATATGGGCGAAAAAATATTGATCTTAGGGCTGACTTGATCAGCTGTTACACTCATCACATGGCCTTAAAAAGGAACCGAATGGGGACCCAATGGAGTATTTACGGGTACTTTTTAGAGACTCCATTCGGTGCCTTCTGTCCGCCAGGGTTTCAACTACAACAATTAGTTTCCTGCACAAAAAAAATGTTAAATAAACTTCACAAATTAAAAAATTGTTAAAATTGTTTTCAACAAAATAGCTGAATTTTTTAACAAAAATTAAATTTTTTATCCAAAAGGCTGAATTGTATACTAAAAAAGGCATTTTTAATCAAATACATGAACTTTGAACAAAAGAAAATTATTTTCCATCAAGTCTAATTTTCTATACGAAAATTAATCTTTAATCATAGTTAATTTTTTAACAAAAAATAATTATTTTCTTGTAGTTAAAAGAAATTAATTTTTAAACAAAAACAACCAAAAATTTTCTAAAAAATAGTTATATTTTAAGAAAACAAATTTTTTCAACTGAATTGATAAATCATCAACAAAAAAAAACTAAATTTTTAACAAAGCAGTTCCACTTTCAACCTGAACAGTTGAAAATAATTTAAATTCTTGGAAATTGCTTTAAATTATTGAAATTAATTGAAAATGTTTGGAATGTTTTAAAACATCCTAAAATATTAAAAATCCTTTGAAATTTTGC
Source organism: Belonocnema kinseyi (assembly GCF_010883055.1). NCBI lineage: Eukaryota > Metazoa > Arthropoda > Insecta > Hymenoptera > Cynipidae > Belonocnema > Belonocnema kinseyi. Next base: position 3,795,992 of record NC_046661.1, on the reverse strand, counting down.
AATGCTCTTGAAAATTCCTTGCAATTTTAAAAATACCCTGAAATATTTCAAATCCTTTCAAATCTTATACTAAATTATTGAATCAATGGAAAATTTCTTGGAATCTATAAAAATATCCTAAGATATATCAAATCCTAAATATGAAATCTCTAAACGATATTGTCGATTTCGATTGTCACACTACTCGATTTTCATTGCTATATGCGTGAGACACGAGTTGTGAATGGGTTAGACAGAGTTGGAAAATATTGAAAAAATTGTCACGATTGCTCGTTCTTTGATAGCTACACGCGTGCGAAAGGGACACTCGTGAGTCACCGTGAGTTAGACAGTAATGGAACGTTACACGCGTTTTCTTGAAGTTAAATGATCTCAATGGAGCTGTCTTGATCTACGCTTGCTTGGATTTGAGTGACGTTCATTGGCTACGGTGCACGTCTGTACTTGATTTTTAAATACGTAAGCGAACTAGAGCCAAGGAGCGACGCACAGTTCAAGCATGCGCATGTATTTTTGGATCACTGTTGGGAATAATAATCGAATCAAATTTCGAGATCGATAATACTAATCAACGCTTCTCATTTTCCACCACCTTTCCACCCGCACCACTGCAATCGCAATACAGGGCATCTGCTTGTTATTTATGATCGAATTCTTATTTCAATTTAAGCCTCTCTGCTTGTTATTTATGATCGTATTTTTATTTCAAGTTCGGAAAGAACATTTTAAAGCGTTCAAAGCATTTGAACGAGCTACCTGGACCATTAAATATATCTACCTGAGTGCCTGCGGAGAATTTCTCCGAGCTTCTCAGAGCCTTGAGAATCTTTAGCATATACTTTGAGATTTCTATCAGTAGGGTTAGTATATTTTTAATTATAAATTAATGCTTAATTTATTATTTGTTAATAATAGAAAAATTAACATTAAGTAATATTTCTATGAAGCATGGAGTTTGTTATTAAAGTTCATTGTTGGTGGAAAATGCGATAACAACTTTTTAAATTTTGAGGTTAGGAATTAATTTTAGAACACAAAAGCGAACTGCTGGTCGCAGAATTAGATCATTTTGGCCACTTTAATGTTAATCTTCCGTATATATCTACAAAAATCTATCAAATATTATTTTTAGCTATGAAAGGTCACGAAAATGTACTACAAAAACTTTAAAAAGGTTAAGCTTTTACTGAAATTTTTCTTACAAATTACACAAAGATTTCATTCTATTTAAAAAAATCTTTCTTAACAAATAATAGAATTTTCAACTAAATTAATTTTCAATCCAAATACAATAATATATAAAGTATTCAAAATAAGATAGAATTCACTTAAATTCAGGCAGGTTCTACACCTTGTATAACTGAATCTTTCAGCGATTAACATTTTTTATGGTAACTTATGCAAGACGTTGTTTCTGATATAAGACAACAAAAAATGGAATTTGGACATATATGTTAAGAATAATAAAAAACAGATTCATTTTTACCCATAAAATTAATTCTCTACAAAAAACGATCAGTTTTTAACCAACAATGATATAATTAACATTTTCCTTAAATACATTAATCAAAAATTTTAATTAAAAGAGATGAACTTGACACGAAATAGTAAAAGTTTTGACAAAAAAGATGAATTTTTAATTAAACAAAATGGTTTAAAAACAAATAATAGAATAATGAAAAACAGGTTATTTTTTCACCCATAAAATAATTGTTAACAAAAAAGATGAAGTTTTAATTAAAACAGATGAACTTGACACCAAATAGTAAAAGTTTTGACAAAAAAGATGAATTTTTAATCACAACGATTAATTTTTAATTAAACAAAATTTTTCAAAAACAAATAATAGAATTATTAACTAAATTAATTTTCAATGCAAGAACAATATTTTAAAAAGATTTAAAAATAAAATAGAATTTACTTATAACCAGGCAGGATCAACACATTATTTAGCAGAATCTCTTTCTTAGCAATCAAAATTCTTTTATAGTAAATTACGCAAGACGTTTTTTTTCCGATCTGAGACAAAAAAAGTCGAATTTGGCCATCTATGTTAAGAATAATAAAAAACAGATTAATTTTTCACCCATAAAATAATTTCAAACTAAAAATGTGAAGTTTCAACAAAAAAATATCAAATTTTAAACAAAAATATAATAATTCAGTTTGTAATTTATAAAAGTTAATATTCGATCAAAAAATTAAATTTTTTACAGATTATTGCAATTTTTAATTAAAAGAGATGAACTTGACACCAAATAGTAAAAGTTTTAACAGAAAAGATGATATTTCAAACACAAAGATTAATTTTCTATTAAAAAAAATTGTTTTAAACAAATAATAGAATTTTCAACTTGATTAATTTTCAATGCAAGAACAATATTATCGAAAGTATTTAAAATAAAATAGAATTCACTAAAAATCAAGCAGGTGCTACACATTATTTAGCAGAATCTCTCAGCGATTAAAATTATTTTATAGTGAATTATGCAAGACATTTTTTCCAATCTATGACAAAATAATCGAATTTGGACATCAATGCTAAGAATAATAAAATCAGATTAATTTTTTACCCATAACATTAATTCTCTATAAAAAAAACGATTAGTTTTCAACCAACAATGATATAATTAAATTTTTACTTAGACATTTATTTTTAACAAACAAAAAAAAATCAAGAAAATAGTTCAATCCTAAGTAAACAAGATAAGATTTTAAAAAAGAAAAATAATTTTCTACCTGAAATTGTGATTTTTAATCAATTTTTAACAAAATAGTTTAATCCTAATAAAAAAAACACAGTTTTGAAACAAATAGTGGAGTTTTCAACTAAAAAAGATCAATTTTTAATTAAAAATATAATGATATTAAACCAGAAATAGGATAATTCCTTTTTAGTCAAAAGAATTAATATTTAACAACAAACAATTAAATTTCAACAAATTAATTGAAATTTTATTAAAATACATGCAAATTTCCACAAATTAATTGAAATTTTACTAAAATACATTTGATGATACATACATAGATGAACTTTCAAGCAAACAGATGTATTTTCAACCAAGAAGATTAATATTATATAAAAAAAACGATGTTTGAAACAAATAATTGAATTTTCAAACCAAAAATATCCATTTTTAATTCCAAATATCAGTGTTCCACCAAAAAGCGGGATAGTTAAGTTTTCAGTTAGAGAATTTAATGTTTACCAATAAAAAAAAACGGAATGTGCAACTTAATAGTTTTGTTCTCAATCACAAAGATGAATTTTCAAACGAGAAGACTAATTTCCGACCGAAATAACGAATTTTTATCTAAATATACGCATTTTCAAACCAAAGAGTTGAATTTTCAACTATAAAAGATCAATTTTTAACTTCAAATATCAATTCTCTACAAAAAATGATATAATCCAATTTTATCTTACATAAATTAATTTTGGACTAACTTTAAAGGAACTTTCAACAAAATAGTTGAATTCTCAATTAAAAAGATAAATTTTCTAGGACGTAGTTTTATATTTCTAACAAAAAACACAAATTTTCAACAAAATACTTAAATTTTCAAACAAATAATTCCACTTTTAACTAAAAAAGATCAAGGTTCAATAAAAAATATCAAATTTTAAACAAAAATAGAATAATGCAGTTTTTAGTTTATAAAAGTTAATATTCAATAAAAAAAATGAAATTTTCTACAGATTATTTCAAATTTTAACTAAAACAGATAAATTTGACACCAAATAGTAGACACAATGGTGGCCTATATCAGAGAATTTTATTAAATCCATGAAAAGTACACAATATCTTGTAAGTACCACGTTTTTCAATTGGAAGCAGTATTTTTTGATTAATATCTTAGTTGTGAACTAATAAAAAATTAAAATCACTTAAATTTAAATTTTGTTTAATTTTATTAAGAACTATTGATAAATCATGCAGTAATCTTAAAACATTATTTTATTTTAAAGAAGTGCAATTGATGAGAAAACAATACCAATGTAATCGAAAAAGTTTTGTCATCAATTTTTTATTTAATGAAACCATTTTCAATCGAAAAAGTTGTTTACAAATGATTTTTTCAGTGACGTATATGTAATTATATTAAATTTTTTATTATTTTATTCCTTTATTGTTATTTTTCAGATGATCTGTTTGTACGAAATTTATTATTATAAATTGTAAGAAACATTATACAGATGTGAATTGTTTTCAACTAAATTAATTTTCTATCCAAGAAAAATATTATAAAAAGTACTTAGAATAAGATAGAATTTCCTTAAAATCAAGCAGGTTCTATACATTATTTAGCAGAATCTCTCAGCGATAAAAATTATTTTATAATTAATTATGCATGACGTATTTTCCCATATAAAACAATAAAAAGTCGAATTAGGACATCTATGTTAAAAATAATAAAAAGCAGATTAATTTTTTACCCATAAAATTAATTCTCTATAAAAGACGATTAGTTTTTAACCAACAATGGTATAATGAAAATTTTCCTGAAAGACATTAATACATATTTAAAGTTTCAAACAAACAGATGAATTTTCAACCAAGAAGATTAATTTTATATAAAAAAAGACGATGTTTGAAACAAATAATTGATTTTTTAACACAAAAATATCAATTTGCAATTCAAAATTTCAATTTTTTACCGAAAGTGGAATAGTTACATTTTTAGTTAAAGAATTTAATTTTTAACAAAAAAAAGGGAATGTGCAACTTAATAGTTTTGTTGTTAATCACAAAGATGAATTTTCAAACGAGAAGACTAATTTCCTACCGCAATAACTAACTATATGATTCTTATCTAAAAAAATATCATTTTTTAACCAAAAGTAATTTAAGTAGATTTTATCATTATAGAAATTAATAAAAAAAAAGAAATTTGAAGAAAATAGTTGAATTTCTAATCAAAAAGGTTCGTTTTGAACCGAAACAGATAAAGCCTCAATTATGAACTTAAAATTCAACGAAAAATTAAATGGTTCAGTTTTTAGTTAAAAAATCATTTTCAACCTAAAGAAGTGCAATTAAAAAAAAGCTAAGTTTCAACCAAAACAGATTGCAATTAAAAATATCAATAAGTTTTTAACCAAAAATGGAAAGTTAAATTTTCACTTCAATAAATTAATGTTGAAAAAAAAGAATTGTCAGAAAAATGGTTGAATCCTAAATCATCAAGAAGAATTTTCAAACAAGAAGATTAATTTTATTCTAAAAAGGACGAATTTTTAACAAAATCCATAAATTTTTTAACAATTAGTTAGATTTTTAACTAAAAAGATTAAACTTTAATTTAAAAAATTACTTTATCACCAAAAATGTCACAGTTTAATTTTCTGTTAAAAAAGTTAATTTTCAACAAAAAAAAAAGTGTTATAAATATTATTTCAAAGGAGATCGAATCCATTTACCGTTAGGCAGATTCTGCAATTCAAGTCTTTGAATCGATCAGGAAGGAAATTTTTTTGTTTTTAGATTAAATTTTAAGAAAACTATTTTTTTATCATAAAAAAATTCCATGTTCAAAAGATTAATTTTTAACCAATAAGATTAATGTTTTACAAAAAAGAAGAATTTTGAACCAATTACTTGATTTTAAACTATAAGGGAACAGTTTTAAAAAAAATTTTTGTTGAAAATTTTCAGCAATTTAGATGCATTTTTTTATGTCTTGACTAAACTTGTTTCTTGGTTAAAAACTCATCTCTTTGGGTAGAAACTTGATTTTCTTACTCAAAATGAACACAATGAAAATGTATCCCTTTAGGTTGAAAATTCAACTGACTTTTAAAACTTGCCTTTTTGGGTGGAAAACTCACCAATTTTGTAGATATTTTTCTTTTTTCTTTGTTCGTTCTAGAGCTTTGCGCTCGATAATATATGCATATATACATCTACAACTGTAATTTGGTAGTTGTGAATTATCTTTTGTTAAAGCTCCTTTGTTGAGGACTCAATTTTTTTTAAAATTTGTATTTTTTGTTTGCATTCGACTACTTAGTTAAATGTTAAACTAAATGTGTAAAGATGGATCTTTTTTGGGTTGAAGATTCATCAATTTAGTTGAAAATTCTTTCTTTCGTTGGTTGAGAATTGATCTTTTTTGTTGAACATTTCTCTAATTGTTTTAAGGTTGAACGACCTTTTATAAATTAATTTTTTTGTAGAAGATTTATTATTTTAGTTAAAAATGTATCTCTGGTTAAAAATTTAAAAATTTTCTTGAAATGAATTTTTTTTTATTCAATTCAGCTGTTGTTGTTTTAGAATAATCATATTTTCTAGTTTTTGGTTGAAAATTTATCTAATTATTTAAAAGTTTAACCATTTTGTTAAAATCTTATATTTTTGAATGAAAAAGTAACTATTTGATTGCAAATTCGTTAACTTTTCAAAACTGAAAATTAAACTTTTTCATTTTCAGTGTAAACGGTTTTGTTAAAAATTTGGCTTTTTAATGAAAGATTTGCATTTGACACCGAATGGTTTAACTTTTAACCAAATAGTTAAATTTTCAACCTACAAAAATAAATTTTAAACTGAATGGCCAAATTGTTAAACAAAAGAGATTAATCTTTAACCTAAAAGAGTTGCATTAAAAAAAAAAAGAATTCTCAATGAAAACGCAGTGGTAGATATCTTAAAACAAAAAGAAAGGATTTTCAACAAAATATTCAAATTTTTAACCAGAGTTGAATTTTCGAACTAGCATGTAAATTTTCGACAAAGTAGTTGACTTTTTAACCTCCAAATATGAATTTTAGATATAAAATGTAATATTTGATATTTCAACGAATGCAGATGCTGCCAAGGGATGCTTTGTAAAATAAGGAAACGAATTTTCAATCATAAAGATTAATTTTCTATAAGAAATTCGAATTTAAACCAAAAGTACCAAAGTTACTTTTTTACAAAAGACAATAAATTTATTTCCGAAAAAAAGAATTAAAAAAAAAATAGTACATTTTTTAACCAAAGAGATGAATTTTTTACTAAAATTGTGAATTTTTCAACTAGAAAGACGAATTTTAAACAAATAAAGAATGGCCAGTTAGGGGATAAAAAAATTTGTCCCTCTGCTTAAACTTTTAAGTCAAAAGACTATTTTTCTGTAAAATAGTTATAACACCTTGACCCTCTATCTACCACCATCAACCAAATTTTTTACAACACCTTCACCCCACGTGATAATTTTTCAAATAGTTATTTGTTGAAAGTGTTATTTTGAATACAATATTTCATTAATTTCAATGTAATTTGAAATATAATCATTATTATTTTAATTTTAAATAAAATATTTATGTTTTTCATAAACTTTAATGTGATAAGTCCAGAGGAAAGTTGGAGACTTGACTAAGCGCGATAATCGAAAATTGGCAGAAATTTACCTTACAAAGTAGTGTAATGATTTGGTATAAATCGAAATAATGAAACAGTTATTACTAAAAATTTTATGACATTGAACGCATGAACTAATGTTGGAGAGTCTTAACCAAGATTTTCAGGGAAGAGTTTGCCAAGTGGCAACAAGCTTATTACATGTGTTTTTCAACATATAAGGTCTTTGTTGATTATTACAATGCGCTTTCAAAAATGCTACGAAATTGATTTATCAAAATTGTGGTGTAAAAATGCAAATTTCATTATTTAAAGAATATGATTATCATCAACGTGAGCTACAAAATCGTAGTAAATGCTATTCATCAATATTAGATGTAAATTAATCTTTAATAAAAAAAAGCTCATTTGGAACAAAATAGTTCATTTTCTACCTAAAAATGAAGAATTCGTTGAAATCCTATTATAAAAGATTAATTGCAGTTTTAGACACAGAACTCATCCCTTGATGCCTTATATTATTTTATACTAATATTTTGTAACATTCATTAAATACGTATAACATAGAAAAGATAGGCTTTTCATTTATTCTTTTTCATAAAAAGGTAAATAGGCGCGCGCAAGACTACTAGTATCATATTAAATTACTGTAATCAATTGAGAATTCCTTGGAACCTTTTAAAATACTCTCAAATATTTCGAAACCTTCAAAATATTTTGAAACACCTTGACATCCTTTCAAGATTTATAAGGTACTTTGGAGTTTTTTTAAACAATCCTGCTATAATAGCTCAAATTCTTTGAAATTCCTTCAAATCATAAAAATGAATTAAAAATTCATTGACATCTTTTTAAACTTCCTCAAATATTTAAAATCCTTTAAAATCTGTTGAAATCACTTGAAAATTCCTTGACACCTTTTAAAACATCCTTAAATATTGACAATTTGTTGAAATATTTTTTTATTTTTTAAAGCTCTTGAAAATTCCTTGAGATTAAAAAAATACCCTGGAATATTTCAAATCCTTTAAAATCTCACATTAAATTACTGTAATCAATTGAAAATTCCTTGGAACCTTTTAACATACTCTCAAGTATTTCGAAACCTTCAAAATCTTTGATAAAACCTTGAAATTTTTAAAAGATTCGAATTGAAATTTAGAAAAATTTCAAAACGTTAAATATTGAAATGTTGGTAGATTAGAGTTTTGAAAATGGAATCAATACAAATTCATAACTTTCGAAATCATATTTTCAACTATGAAATATAAGTAACTTTCAACTCCATGGAATTCAAGTCTTCAAAATTTGAATTGTAAACTTAGAAGTTTATTTACAAAAAATTATTAATCATAAATAAATT
>NC_046661.1:3785462-3787180 GCF_010883055.1 Belonocnema kinseyi | reverse complement strand
ATAATTATATACAAAAATCGTTTTAGAAATAGTTAAACTTTAACTCGAGTAATTTCTATTAACACTTTAATTAATTTAATACTTTAACTAATTTAAAGACATTAAAATTTTTTACATTTTGGAATTTTTCTGTTTTCTAAATTTCAGTCTGAAATAATTTCATTTAGAGAAAAAAATTTAAAAACGTACGTTTAAATTTTGAACGCTTTCAATTAATTCATTATTATTTATTTTTTATAAATAAACTATCAGGAATTTTATTATTGCGGACTTTTCTAATTTAATCATTTTAAATTGTCTGAAATACATTAAATATTATATCGAATTATCTGAATTTAGGAAATATTGTATATAAGAATTAAAAAAAAGATCCAACAACCACTGCAATGTCCTACTGTCAGCAACCGTCATTTAAAATGATACCAGTTCCCAGAATATACGCGATAAATCACACTTATGGTCACGTCTCACGACCGTGAACTGCGTGGTATATAGTTTTTATTTTTTCGGAAATTTTTAAGTGTTGATACTTTTGTTTTATCGGATTCTTGAGTCGACGCATTTTTTATACGTTTTAAAGGGTTTTTAAATATTTAAAAATTTTCTCTAAAAATTATTTTTTCAAAATTAAAAAAATTAAAACTTACCCCGGAATCTTAACCCAAAAATTTTAATTTCTTAAAAGCTTTACAAATTCTAAAAAATAATGTAAAATTTTATTTCAAAATATTCGAAAATCTTAATTTTCTTTTACCTCTTAAAAGTTTTCTCAATATTAAAATTATTTGTTAAAGTTTCAAAATTATGATTTTAATAAATTCTAATTTTTCTTACTTTTTTTAATTTTTCAAAACTATAAAAATTACCTTAAAATTTTCCAGAATTTTTTTATACAATTTTTTTAAATGTTTTAAAAAGTTGTAGAATATTCGCTCAAAATTATTTGTTGATAAATTTGATTATTTTCTTTAAAAATCTTGAAATCTGTTTAAATATTCTCTTTAAATTACCTTAAAATAAAAAAATTGTAAATTTTCTAAGTAAACTTAAGAAAACTTTTTTATCCTCTTCAAATCCCCGTGTAGAAATCTTAATGGGGTATTGTTGAGGTTTCCCAATTTTTGTTAAGAGTCCGCATGGGCAAATTCTTAGGGGCCGTCAAAGGAAATTTGTTGAGGCCCTTAAAAAGAATCATGATTATTTACCAATTAATGTTAGGGGCTTTCGTTAGGGCCCCAGTAGGTCCTTTTGTGCAATAAATTTTTGTGCAAAAATATGTTACTGAAAACCAAGTTAAATCTACCGATTTTCCAAGTACAGTCGCTATTCTGTATAGTTCCTGGATGCTGCATATACGAATTATCATGTCACTTTAACGAATACTATAAATAGATCTAAATTTTGTTATCGGCGAAGACTACAGTTAATACAGCACTATAAATTGAGAAAAAGTATTGTTAAAAAATAATTAATAAACAAGAGCATGGTTATTTCTTATGAATATTTTCCGATATACTTATAATTAATCGGTATTTGTAAGTTATAATGCTTATAATACAATTAAAATTTCGCAATCAATGGGTGGGATTCGAACGCATAAGCCTAAGCATGCAAGTCATAGTCCAGTCAATGAAGGATTTGAGAAAAAAATTCGTAAAAGTAGCATTTTTTTCATAGATACGTTGGCAATGGCTTAATAAAGATATTGTAAAAAGTCC
>NC_046661.1:3782371-3785362 GCF_010883055.1 Belonocnema kinseyi | reverse complement strand
ATCAAAGAGTAAGGTAACTTTTGCACAAAAATTGGAATAGATCGAGTCAATTTTCAAATAAAATGATTAATTATTGAAAAATTATAATTATTACATGCATTTCTAACTGAAAAGATAAATTTTAAAACAAACATAAAATAGTTAATTTTTCGGTTAGTAAAATAAATTGTTAACAAAATAAACATAATAAAGAAATTTTCAGCAATATAGTTTAATTTTCTAGCAAAGAAATTAAGTTGTAACCGAAAAGATCAATTTTCAACAATTGAGAGTACGCTTCTAACAAAAAAGAAAAATTTTCACCTAAAGCTGCTAGATTATCAACTAAAAATAGAATAGTTAAATTTTCAGTAAAAAATGAATTTTTAATTAAATGAAATTACATTTTCAACGAAATAGTATATCTTTTAACAGAAAAGATTAAATTTATATTTAAAAAGATCAATTTCCGACAAAAAATTGCAACAGAACATTTTAAGTTAAAGAAATGAATTGTAAATTAGAAAAAACTTATTTTCAACCAAAAAGATGATTTTTACACAAGATACATGCATTTTCAATAAAATATTTGAATTTTTAAAGCAATTTTAAACTAAAAAATAAATGAGTCACCTACAAGATTAAATAATCTCCCAGAAAATTAGAATTTTCAATAAAACACAGGAATTTTTAACCAAATATTTAAATTTTCATCTTAAGAAGATAAATTCTGAACCACATATTTACGACTTAAATTTCCACTTAAAACAATTAATTGTCAACAAGAAATCTTAATTTCCAAGAAAGTAATTAAATGTTGAAAAAAATGTTTAATAACTAAAATGATCAGTCATCGACCAAATAAATTAATTTTAAACAAAGTAGTTTCACTTTCAACTATATAATGGAATCATTAACCAAAGAAGATAATTTTTTAACGAAAAAAGTGATATTTGATATTTTAATCAAAAAGGATTTTAATTTTATTCAAAAAATAGTTGAATTCAGCGAATTAAAAAGGATTTTCAACCAAATAATTTGAATCCTTAAAAAACACAGATTAATTTGCAACTAAATAGTTGCGATTTTTAATGATAATTATACAAATAATTTCACTTTATCGAAAATGCCCGAACCTGTAGCAAGTCTAATAATTGTACTTTTGGATTTTGAATTGCAGACAATCCTTCCCAGAGTTATCATGCTCATCGCAAGCAATAATAAAGAACGTGTTTTGCGGGAGCGGCCATGTTTTCTCATTCTACTTCAATAGAATGTTGTTAACATTACCAAAAAGAATCTTGACATAGTAAATTTAACCCCTAAATGAGAATGTAAAAAGATGAAAACTTTTTAACCTCCACGATTGAATTAAATTCCATCACAATTTTCTAGTGCTTAGGGTATAAATTACAAATCAATCCGAGTTATAGACATTTCAAAATTATTTTATATTTATTGTTAATTGTCTTAGGGATCGTCTATATATTACGTAAGACATTTTTCTTTTGTTTATATCGCTGTGCCCTTTTCAATTTGATAAAAATATTATTTTCGTCTTTATTCAAACAACAGAAAAACGTCTTACGTAATATATGGACAATCCCTTATTCACTACGTTTGAAAATAAAAAATTCATTTTTGTAATTATGGTTCTTTATAGGTTCTTAAGGATATGTTTGTAATTACTCTTATTCAAATTATCAAACAGAATATATTTTTCATCAAATAAAAAGATGGCTTAATGTGCATTGCATTAATTTTGTTTTTGAAATTTCCCTCATTGAGAACCTGCATTACAGTGACGTCACGGCCACCCGAAGGCCAAGTCTATTGTCGGAAAAAGTGAGCAAAAAAATTTCGAAGGGTTCAATATCATCGAAAGAGGTAATCGTTCTCGCTCCCACTCCCATTGCTGCCATTAGGACTCATAATCACCGCTGCTTCCGACATCATAGCTTAAATTTTGAAATTTACTTGTTTAAAGTTTTAAAAGAGGCCCTAAATATTATTTTTCTGATCTACAAATTGGAAATTGTATTGTATGGAAATGGAGGAACACTTGCAAGAAGTTTCATCTCAAAAGCATCCCCTTAGACATATCAAATTGTACACTGAAGTTGAGCTCATTTTATACTGTTAGTTTGTCATGCAAATGACTTAGTCGTTTTTTTTTGTTAACAGGAACCTGCATTTGCTCCAGTACAAATCGCCTGATATATTTCCGACGTTTTTGCCACGATATTTGAAATTTTATTTTATTTGTTCACAAATAAAAGAATTGTGCAGCTAATCCAATTTCATAGCGCAGCTGTTGATAATAGGCCCACAATAGATACAACCTTTTTTGTGCCCTATAAAATAATGAACATTTTTTCACATCACCATTTTCGACCTAAAATCATCAGTTCTCGAGTAATTTTAAAAAACATGTTACTGTTTAACACTTTCCAGAATTTCGGAACTTTGCTGTAGACGTATGTTTGGGGACTTTTTACAATATCTTTATAAAGCCATTGCCAACGTATCTGTGAAAAAAATGCTACTTTTACGAATTTTTTTTTTCGAGTGATATTTGTTCCCCGTTGACTGGACTATCAATAGTCTTAACCACTACCAGAGTTGAGGTGGGAGATAGGCGATCCCATATATTTAATTTCGAATGATTTTCGCCAGCGCCATCTATTACCTGAGGCTTTTGCGAACTAAAATGAAGCGCCCCCAATAACTCAGGCCAGTTTACAAACTGAAGTAGACGATAGACGGTTCTACTTGAGCGGTCAAACAGGGCGGCTCATGGACATAGGAAAGAAGGGACTAGGCATGCCATTGCGGGGGTGATGCAATGAGGGGGGAGGTCCGCCACCTTTTGTTGTCCCGCGACAAACATGGCAGCGCCCACATGTTTATATTTTTATGCACAGTTTGTCGGCAAAAATGTTGGTACGCATAATCAAATGGCACATCGTAAGTTGGCGACTCTCCCCACTCATGGAATTCTCCCCCCCCCCC
>NC_046661.1:3779203-3782271 GCF_010883055.1 Belonocnema kinseyi | reverse complement strand
GGCTATCTCAATAGAGGAGCCGACACTCAAGGGTCCTTTGTTAAGCTTTAGGATTAAAATTTAGAATTAGATTTTTTAAATTTCATAATTAACAGCCTAAAACATAATAATTCGGAATCTATGGGTTTCGATGACTTCAGATATCTAACGTTTTTTTTAATGCTTAAAATTGGAATTAAAAGAACGTTTCTCGTAAATGGAATGAGATACGCCAAAAAAGACAACATTTTTGAATTCAACTAGAAAATTGTATATCAGTATATAAGTTATAATTGTAAATAAGTATAATGAGAAAATTCACTAATTAAAAAAAAGTGATATTAATTTGAAGAGAAATTTAAAAAGGGAGAGCGGATTAGCCACGACCAACTACTGTAAATAACTGCCCGCCCGGTACGTGACGAATACAAAAGGATCATTATATTAGCGTCGCACCACTCTTAAAACGACCACTAAAGGGATCTTAAAAAGGACCCAAATCTCTCAAACTATCTCTGAGAGTATTTTGTTTCAAATCGACTTTGTTTATGGACTCAAATGGGCCAAGCTATTTCGCTAAAGAAAACTCAGAGATTTCTTTTGGTAGGGCCCTTCCGTTAATTCAATCCCGCTCACCCAAGTTAGGATGGCATGCCTAATCCCGTGTTTCCTATGTCCATGGGACGGCTTTTTTCCAGTTTGACAATGTCGGTAGAGAAGATCAGAGTGGGTAATTTCGCGTATATTGTCTATATTCTAGTTCGCAAACGGGCTAGTTGAATTTGTCATTTTATGTAACGCGCTTGGTTGAAAGTCAACTGCTTTATCTACGTAAAATGTACGTTATGGGTTAATTTAGGACAGAAAAATGGTTGACTTTCCGTCAAAGCGTGCGTGTGAAATTTAATTTATAGGTTGATTTAAGTCAGCTAATTGTTGAAAGTCATAAGATTTATGCGCTATTGTTCAGTTTTTAGGAATACGCCAGGGAAAAATGGTACGAGTAACTAGAGATAAACGTCATGCAATGCGATTTTATTGATTGTAAGTGACAATTCATAGCTTAGCAAACCCATTTTTAACCTACTCTCAAATGTTATGAAAATCTTAAAAATTATTCATATAATTTTATTTAAAAAAATATTAAATGTACAATTAATAAACTTTTGTCATTAATTATTATTAAGTAAATCTTTTAGAAGCATATTCTTCACCAAACACTATTAAGATTATTTCAGCCAATTAGCTATTATTATTATTATTATTATTATTATTATTACACAATTAAGCCATTTCTCTATCGGGGTAGGCGTGACTCACTGGGTAGGGGAAAGGAGTAGTGTGTGGAAGGGATAGAGATTTTTCAGATTGATCCAGAATTCTCGTGCTATTTAAGTAAATAACACGTTCGTTCCGCAACACTGCTCCGACCCAGGTTGCTGATCAATCTCTCTAGCAATCACCCCAAGCGAAGAACCTCACGAAGTCGTTATGTAAGGTTCCCCACTTGGGTCCATTAGTGGCTAAGGTCTTTTGTTTCAGCCGCCATTCACTCTACTGACACTCTTTTTATTAACTATTTGCCGCCATACTTTCCTGTCCTGGCATACTTCTCTAGCTTCTTTTATGTCCATGCATTTTTTTATGCAGACTCTCGTGTTTCTGTGACTTCTTATGTCTCTTCTAACTAGGGTGTCATTCACACATTCTAACCATACCTTCCGCGGTCTACCTCTGGGAACGCTGCCATTTACTTTACCTTCATACACTTGTTTCGTTAGTCGTTCATGTGGCATTCTCTCAACATGTCCGAACCATCTTAACCGATTTCTTTCCCATGTGTCTACTAGCGTCTCTTCTGCACCACATTCTTTTAGAATTGTCTCGTTACTTACTTTGTCCATCAGGGTTTTCCAGCATATTATGCGCATGAATCTCATGTCAATTGCGTTAATTTTACTCTTATCTTTTTCTTGATAAGTCCATGTCTCGCTACAGTATAGTACTGTCGGTACAAATATGGAATTATGTATTGCCATTTTAGCTTTATTTGATATATTTTTATTTCTGATAAGGGGACCTGCTCTACCAATAACTTTCTTACCTTCATTTATTCGTTTATCTAATTCCTCATCTATCTTCCCGTCCCTAGTAAATAAGCGAGTAGTACACCAAGGTATACGAACTTATGAAATTGTTCAATTCTCTCATCATTTAATAAAATATTGCACAGTGTTTTCTCACTCTTTCCTTCTAACACCATAGCTTTGTTTTATTTGCGTTAATTTTGAGGCCCATGCTCTTCATGCTTGCATCTAGTTTATTCAACATTCTTTGTAAGTCTTCGATAGACTCTGCCAGAACAACCTTATCATCTGCGAACGCCAACCCACGTACCCTTACTGTTTGGAGATCCACACCCTCTTCGTCGAAGAGAACTATTCTTAAACACTTGTCCATAAATAATATAAATAACCATGAAGACATAACGCATCCTTGTCTAACTCCTTGAATAATATCGAAACAGTCACTCAGTTTCCCATTCACTCTTACACTCGCTGTGCTACCTGTATATATTATTTTTAGAGCTTGTAGGATCCTTCCATTGACTCCATACTCTTAGGACTTCCCAAAGTTTACTTCTATGTACCTTGTCAAAAGCTTTTTCTAGGTCAACAAATGCACAGAAAACTTTCTTTTCTACTCTCAAACTTTTTTCTGTTATTTGCTATAAGCTAAATATTTGATCCGTACATGACCTTTCTGGCATAAACCCACTTTGAACTTCCCAAATCTTTGCTTCTGTTATTTTAATTACCCTACGAATAAGTATTTTTGAATATATTTTACTTACGGTGCTTAATAAGCTAATCCCTCTGTAATTATTGCACTCGCTTTTATCTCCCTTTCTCTTGTATATTGGTACGATAATAGCTTTTTTTCAATCGTCTGGGACGTCTCCCATCTCGAAACATAAATTTATGAACTCGCACAGTCTATGTGGTATGCACGCGCCACCGTGTTTAAGCATTTCAGCGTTAATACCGTCTACCCCGGCAGCCTTACCGTTTTTCAAGTTCTTAATTATA
>NC_046661.1:3756765-3779103 GCF_010883055.1 Belonocnema kinseyi | reverse complement strand
ATTATTCTTTCCCCATGTTCGCAAATGTTTATTGTGTCATTTAAAGTGTCCCAGAAGGCGTCTTTTACTTCTCTAGGATCACTATCAACCGGCGCGTAGCATACTATGATAAATAATCTTCTGATTCCTACTTTCATTCTAGCCCATAGCAGTCTGGGAGACACGAAACCATGGTCTCCGAGATGCTGCTTTGCTCTTTCATTCAAAATCAGACCTACTCCTTGTTTACCATGTGATTCACAGTCTACTCCTGACCATATTTCAAACCCGCCTTTTAACACGCCGTTTTTTATGTCTTTGGTTTCGCATCCCTTTTTCTTTGTTTCAGACACACATAAAATGTCTAGTTTCTTCACGTTCATATTTTCACGCAATTCTTTTACCTTTAGATCATTTACTCCCCTAGCATTCCAAACACCTAGTCTCCATTCGTTGCCTGAAACATGACCTTTAGATTTTCCGTGTGCATGGCTTTTGTCATTAAAAGTTCCAGTCCTTTCCGAGGCTATTTTGTAGTTTGTATTATTCATTGTTTAGATTATACGCCCAACTAACACCTTTATGCAATAAGTTTATTTTCTGAGTCGAAATTATGTCAAAGTTAAGTATCAAATCGTCATATGGTGGAGATTGTAGTTCTAACGTCAGTCCCATCAAAAACTTCAGTTAAGAAGGGAGAGTTGGGAGAGCTGGAGGTAGAACTGAATATTTAAGAATATTACAATGACCGTTAGTTGTTTTAAATTCAATAAAAGTAGAGTAGCTTCAGAAACATTCATCCTGGCATTCGTTTTTGCAACAACCCTACGTCACTCATAAAAATATATTGGTACTTTTAAAAAGTAAAATATGTAATTGCAAATCTTCCCGTAGCAGCAAACATATTATTTAGGATTTCATTGCGCATACTGTTCGTTATACTTAGTTTATAAAGTTGAAAATATACTTAGGGTATTTTCTTGAAATAAAGAAAGAAATTTAACAGGAATAATGCAAGATTCCCTTTTTAATAATTAAATATTATTGATAAAGACTTATTCATACGAGTGAGCATAAAGAATAAGTTTATCGACCAATGACTTAGGGTGGCGTCCCATGATTGCAGAATTGCGTTGCGTTTGGCGTAATGCATCAATTCACTAAATATTTCAGTCAATCATAGTGTTTCTCTGAATAACTAGGATAATAATATTGGCTGAAATGTCTAGTGAATTAACGCATTACGCAAAAGACGACGCAATTTTTTAATCATGGGACGTCACCTTTGCGACGATAATTTTGTACCATCAAAATCAGTGCTCCCAATTTGGGGAACATTTTGAACTGCGCTTGCGTCGCGCCAGCAACACGGTTTGTTACTTTTAGTGCGCGCATTTTTAATTATATAAATATTTAAATGTTATATTTATAATAAACGATGATTGGGAAATGCTTCAAAAGTAATTTATTAATCATAAAATAGAATTTTTGGGTGACAGACGAAAAAATATTGTGATGTTATTACAAAAAACGTTTTTTATTTTTAGAATCTCGACAGGGACAAGATTAATCATTGTGCTAAAAAATGCTTTCTTTATCTGAAATCGGAATTCATAGCGTCTTTTTAATCGAAATTGAATTAAACTTTTATATCACACTTCAAAATCTTATTTTCAAATTAAGAAATTACTAATAATGCATTTTCTAATCATTATTTATTATAAATATCACATTTAAATATCGAACCCCAAGTGTGGTATCCTTTAGAGCTTATTAATCGTTTTGGGTTCCATTTAAGCAAGTAGGCTTTGTTTTTGTTGCAGCTTCTTTGGAACCAAAAATGGGTTCCAATGGAAACTTTAGTTTTTTCTGTCGTAAATACACAGAAAAATAATTAGAACTTAATGTCAGAGTTAAAAAATGGTCGAGAAGTGTTTAGAAAACTTTCGTTTCGTTTAGCTTAATTTAATATTAGAGAAAAATCAATTTTCTCTAATTGCGTTTCGTTATTAAGGAGTTATTAACAGAGTTCCAATTTTTAAACGGTTTTCAGCAACATTAACAAAGTTAATG
This sequence comes from Belonocnema kinseyi, assembly GCF_010883055.1. Taxonomy (NCBI): domain Eukaryota; kingdom Metazoa; phylum Arthropoda; class Insecta; order Hymenoptera; family Cynipidae; genus Belonocnema; species Belonocnema kinseyi. Next base: position 3,777,051 of record NC_046661.1, on the reverse strand, counting down.
AAAGATAATGAAAATTAAAACTTCTGGTAATACGTTTCTTTTTTGTAAAGAAAATGAAAATATCTTCTGGTTGAAGAAAAAAATTTACAATTTTCGTTCCCTTATGCGAAACGAGGATAAAATCTCCTATAATGAGAAGTATATGAAATTTTACATAATACATAATATAAATAATATAAAATTTTGGTATGTAACCCTGGTGGACCGAAGGAACCGAATGGAGCCTCTACAAAGTACCCGTAAAGACCCCATTGGGTGCCCATTCGGTTCCTTTTGAAAAAAACAGAAAAATCAACTTTTAAATTGTTGAAATTCGGATTCTACGTTAAATTTTCTATTGGAAACTCACGGAGTAATCCCAATAGTTTTTTTTGCAGCTATAAAACGTATAATGCCAACAGGCATTATACGTCTTATATTTTTAAAAACTTTTTACTGTTGCAAAAAAAATTTGCGATTATTCCATGACCTTCTATAGGGAATTTTAACGTAAAATCTGAATTTCAACCGTTTAAAAGTTGATTTTGGTGTTTCTTCGATTTTTCTAAAAAGGAACCGAATGGGGACCCAATGGGGTCTTTACGGGTACTTTGTAGAGGCTCCATTCGGTTCCTTCGGTCCGCTAGGGAAAACAAAGGGAAAAAAATTCTGTTTTCATAATGCGTTAATTTAGAAGCAAAACAATGAAACATTGTGGCTACGCATATCAAAATATGTGTACGAATAGCTTAAAACAGTTTCGTAGACGTCGAAATCTAACTCAGAAGTGTCAAATAGCATATCCAGAAAGGAAGAATATCTTTTTGAATAATTTATAGTAATGAAATACTTTAAAGAATTTGTTTTACTTAAATTATACTCTAGGGATCGTCCATATATTTCGTACGAATTTTTTCTTTTGTTTATATCGCTGTGTCCTTTTCAACTTGATAAAAATATTATTTTCGTCTTTATTCAAACAACAGAAAAACGTCTTACGTAATATATGGACAATCCCCTACGTATGATATTGTTGTATCTAGATCTAGTAACCTATATATAGTGGGTTCTAGAGTAGTGTACCTTGATGTTATATTTTGCCCAAACGTAATCACTATACGGAGAGACTTTTGGTATTAATATTTCTTTTATCGCATATCCATCATTGAAATAAAATGTACGAATTTAGGGATAATCGAGGTACGGTTAGAAAAAGTCGAATAATGACTATGAAAATTCAGACTAATATCTCTGATTGGAATAAATCGTACGAATTTTAGACTCCTACATACAAAAACTTACAGTATTTCTAAGTCGTTGTATTAAATTTTGTAATGGATTCGAATAACAAAAATTAGTATAGTGCTTTGAAAGAATTGAAATAGAATGTTGTACATTTCGTTAGGAACGCCTTGTAAACTTTAAGGAAGGAAAAAGACGATAAAATAAAAAAGATGGAAAAAGATATTAGGGTGTGGAAGAAAAGGGCGGGAAATAGGCTGGAAGAGGTGGAGGACAGGTCGGAAATGGAAGTAGTGGACAAGGGGGAAGGCGAGAAGCAAGGGATTTGGGAGAAGGTGGAGATTATGATAGAAGAGAAAGTGTGACAGCGTAGGAATGAAAAAGAGGAGAGAGCGGATATAGAAATGATAAGGGCAATGGAGTTGAGGATGGAGAAAAGAGAGAAGACAGATAGGAGAAATAATATAGTAATACGAGGATTGAAAATAAAGAGCGTAGAAAAAAGGAAGGGGGTGGAAGCACTGCTACATAGCATAGGGTGGGTTAAAGGCAAGGTAGGGAAAGTCAGAATGGAGGGGAGAAAGGGCAATGAAGTGGCGGTGGTGGGATTGGCGAGCTAGGAAGAAAAATTGGGGGTAATGCGTAACAAAATAGGATAAAGGACAAGTAGGTTTTCATCGATCAAGATTTGATGAGGAGGGAAAGGGATGTACAGAGAATGCTAAATGACAAAGTTATGTAGCAGAGAAGTGAAGGGAGAGTGGCGAAGGTAGGGTATCGGAAAATAAAAATAGACGAGAAAATGTGGGCATGCGACGAGGAGAAGGAGGTATTAAAGGAAGTTCAGGGGAACTTGTTTCGTGGGATGTAGGGGGGTGGGAGTAAAGCAGGGTGGAAGAGTGTTAAAGGTGCTATACTGAAACGCACTAGGGGTAAAGAAGAAAGATGAGGATTTCTGGAGGTAGAGACGTGGGTAGAGAGAAAGGAATGGAATAGAGTAGAGCGAAAGTTGCCAAGGGGGTATAGGTGGATGCTACAGGAGGCCATAAAACCAAAGAGAAAAGTAAGGGCTATTGGGGGAATGACAAAAGGGGTTAATGATGGATTAGAGGAAGAAGTTGAGGGAGAGGGGGAGGGCGTGGAAATAAGGACTGTAAAGATAGGAGAGGTAATAAATGAGTTTGTGACTGTGTAAAATAAGGATGGGATGGAAAGGTTGAAAGAAAGGGTGGAAAACTCACTAGGAGAGAGAGATGACGGTATGGTGGTACTGGCGGGGAGACTTTAATGCGAGAATTGGGGGGGGAAGGGGGCCTGTACCGTGAAGGGGAGAGCTTTGAAAGAAAGTGGAAGGATAGGATAATAAGTAAAGAGGTGGAGACTCTAAGAGACTGGATGGAGGACAGAGGCTGGGCTGTGGTGCATGGTATGGTAAAAGGTGGCGAAGAGGGAGAATACACGTATGTGAGTAAAATGGGTGTATCGGTAATAAACTATCTGAATATGAATATACAAGGGTGGAAGGGGATAGAGAATTTCGCAGTGGCAGGGAGGGTGGAATCAGACCATCAGCCATTCAGTTTGTGGATGCGGGGGGAGGCTAGCGAAGGCAGGGTGGGGAAGAAGCGTCGTTAGGAGAGAGGGTTTCATGGACGAGAGAGGCTATAGAGAAGTATCAGGAGCAGTTGGTTAACGAAAGCTTTGAGGGGGAGTTTGTGGGCGAGAGATGGGAGGATCTAAAAGAGATAGTGAAAGGTTGTGTGCAAAAGCAGGTATTTAGAAAGAAGAAGAAAGGAATGGTGAAGCCGTGGTGGGAAAGATAATGTAAAATGATGAAGAGAGATCCAACAATTTTAAAACTACTTAACAGATATCTTGAAGTCATCGAGGCTTGGGCTAAACTATGGAGAATAAAAATAAACGTAACAAAGTCAGAATCAATTCTTTTCTCAGCCAGAAGACCAGTTAAAATTGATCTACCCAAAATGTTTAGCGAACTAATAAAATGGAAAAATTCCGTAAAATACCTAGGGGGTAAACTTCCTGAACGTCTTAATTGGAAGCAGCATATCCATGAAACCAAAGGGAAAGCTCTCAGGGTTCTCTCGCGCTTAAATCCTATCTCAGACTTATCAGAAAACCCCCAGATATACTAAGAACTCTGTCCTCCACAGAGAATTTGAACTACTATAAATTTCAGAGTATATAAAAAACCGCCATTAAATTCTGCGAATCTGCATCATCATCACCTTTTGAACATATTTCCTCTCTAGGAAAATATAATTTTGATCGATTTAGCAAACATGCGATGCCAAAAGACTTTCTTATGAACCCGACAATAAGCATTTAATTTAGAAAAATTAAGAATATGTATTCCAATGAATTAGCAATTTTTCCGCCGTCTAAAAATCCCCCAGCGGGAACAGCAAAAGTGTAAATACAAATCGTCTCAATTGACTTAGTAAAATTTAAAGAAAGCATTTATTGAACCTATTTTTCATTATTAAATTTTTTCCACATTAAGGAATTAAAACAGTTTATTACATACATTTTGTGAACTTATTGCAAGGAATTAAATAATCTCAAAAATTGAACACTTTTGGGTAATAGAATACATCTCTGTGTGTTCATCTCTCGGTACAATTACAACGAATTAAATATATTGAAAACACGTTCTATTTTGGGGAATAGGAACCTCTGCGGCAGCCGCCATGGAAATAGAAATTAATTAATTTTTGAGATATCCTGTTCTTATAATGACATTTTAGATAGATGAAAAAATCGCGCATTAAAAATAATAGAATAATCTTTACTTATACGCTGAAATCTGAAAATATTATTTTTTCTCTATTCAACGCTTATTACTGGGAAATAAGTCACTCAGGTCGAAGTCGCCCTGCCACCCCCGACCTATTAGAAACTTTCTTGTTTTCGACCCTATACCCCCACTTCCTTCTCTTCTTCTTTTCTCATCTTTTCTTCCATAAAATAAATTAACAGATTTTTGTGGTTTTTTCCCGCTTGTGGGCTTTTTCCACACATAATTGACGTCACTTTAAATCCCAGTCATGTCAAATTGTGTAACAATGTCCAAACGGGTGACGCACAACAACTTCTTTCAGTCTCATCATTCTTCGGGGAGATCATTATTCGTGAGTGCGCGACTGGCCCGGTGAAAACGGCCAGCCGCCCTCTCCCGTGCATTGGATCTCACAAGAAGGGGTGATGGTTGGGGCCCCCTCATTCCAATCCTTTTTCTTTCTTTTGCCCTGTTGGCTTCGTGCAAGTCTGATCGCGACATCTGTCAGCTTGAAAGTGAAATAGTGACGGATTCCGCAGGATGGATTACATTTGTTTAGTAGAGAAGTTTGGAGAAAAAAGATGTAAACAAAATAATATATCTAATTTTTCGTTATTTTGTATCAGACAGGATATATTTTTATCAATCAAGGTGAAAGGCAGAAAGTAAGTATAGGTTTCGCTTAAATAATGATGTAATACTTTAGAATCGCGGCTTTTCTGAATTTCATTATTTTATTTGAAATTTGTATTGAAACACTTTCAATTCGTCATTAAAAATAAGAATCACTCGTGGGACAGGGATAAAATTCTTGTTTCTATATATAATTAAAAACTTGTCATAAGGACAACCGCAGGATTTCGCCGGAGCGGGTTCTAATCTGGAAAATTGCACCCGCTTCCAGCGAAATCGCCGTAAAATTTCAGACACAAACACGTCTCACGACCGTGAGATAGGTGGTTACAGTCTGTAAAGGAATCAATACGACGAACCAGCAAAAGCCTCGTGCACCCTAAAAACACGGAGCGACCCAAGGACAACCACCTCTGCATTTTTTCCGCAAGTGCTCTAGCATATTGTTGACACGCAGGGAAGCTTTTTAGGCCATTAGCAAGTGAAAGCTTGGCACCTCCACGAGCGCCGATGATAAGGACGATCAATTTAACAGAATGTTCCGGGTACAATCGTTGCAACTCCCTTATATGGTCGCGATACCTCTCTTTCTTTTCATTCTCCTTGGTTATGATGTTTTTGTCAGCTGGTGCTGAAAATTCGATAACGAACATGGTTCGCTTCTTGAAGTCAAGAAGAACAATTTCAGGCCTCGAGTGAGTAACAGAAACAATTGTCGAGAATATAAAGTTCTAGTATATGCGGCACTTTCCATTCTCGACAATTGGCTCAATTTCCCTATGAAACCCTCCGTACCAGACTTCAATCCAGGCGATTTAAGGAAAGCAAACGTTAGCTCACAAGACATTGACTGATCCTTCACATTCCTGTGGAAGAAACCGTGCATCCTCTTATCGAGGAGCTGTTCACGAAAGTTTTTCTCTTGTGCTTTTTTAATCCGGGCTTTCAGGAGTGAGTACTCGAGATAGATAAGATTTGATGCATTTTGCTCACTCCTAATACTGAAGTCAAGCCCGAGTGCTTCAGCAGCCTCCTCCACTGCTTTGTACAGAAACGCTCCTTTGCCCACTTCTTCGTGATTCCTGACCATTTTAAGAAGAGGGTCTCTTCCATTTGCAACTCTATGTGCAGTACCCAGAATAATCCTGTTGTGAAGACATTCAGGACTCAATATTCCGCGACCTCCTTGATGGCGTGAGATGTACAGTCGCAGAACGGAAGACTTAAGATGCATGCTTTTGTTCATGTACATAACCTTTCTTGTCCCGATATCAAGAGATCTGAGCTCGTTCTTCGTCCATGGAACTACTCAAAATGAATAGAGTAGTACCGGGACGGCAAGCATGTTCGTTGCAGATACATTGTTCCTCGCCGACAGTTCGGAAGACCAAATCTGTCGGATGAGACGTTTTTATCTACTTTGGAGAGTATCCTTTATAGATGCCACATCCTGAATGCGGCTCTGTGGCACGCCCAGGTATGCATAAGTCTCTCCAGCGCAAAGGTGTCGTATGGCGCTTCTATCAACGAACTCAGGATCTTCAGGGATGTCATTGAGTTTTCCTCGCTTCAAATAAACCTTGGCGCATTTGTCTAACCCAAATTCCATTCCAATTTCCTTAGTATATCGTTCGACAATCCCCAGAGCTAGATGTAGTTGCTCTCTGTTTTTAGCATAGATCTTAAGATCGTCCATGTAAAATACATGAGTGACCTTGTAGTTTCGATCTGCAGGTTTGCTGCACAAATACCCGTCGGAATGGGGCAGTGCTAGAGATAGTGACAATAATGTAAGGCAAAAGAGGAGTGAGCTCATGGTGTCGCCCTGAAAGACACCTCTCTGAAAGGTGACCTTGTTAGTTGTCACACGATTTTTTCCAGATGACATAGTAAATCTGGTTTTCCAAAGCGGCATTAATCTCTCTATGCACCCAACAATTTGCGGATGAACCTTTAAGATTTCCAAAAGACAGATGATATGTCTATGGGATGTCGAATCGAGAGCTTTCCGATAATCAATCCAGGCCATCGATAGGTCATGCTGGTAGAATGCTGCATCTTTGCAGACACATCCATCGATGAGCAGGTTCTCCCGACATCCGGCTACGCCTTTCTTTGAGCTTCGTTGTTCATACATTTCTTGCCACACAGGTTCAATTGCCCGAACAATCCTATCATTTAGGATAGCTGTGAATATCTTATAAAGCGTGTTCAGACAAGTTATTGGGCTGTAATTCTTCGGGTCAGCTAAGTTACCTATTTTCGGCAGAAGTATTGCTCGCCCTTCCACCAACAACTCTGGAATCGGCTCTTCCGACTTCAAATATGAGGTGAAAATACGGGCCAAATGCTGATGGGTTGAAGAAAACTTCTTTCACCAGAAGGTTTTGATACAATCTGGTCCCGGTGCGGAATAGTTCTTCATCCCTCTTAATATTTTTTTTTACCTCCGCGGTAGTGATGGGTGGCATTCTTTATCAGGTGTAATGAGGGCAACACATAACTCCTTGAAGCTCTTTATATTTTCTGAGTCTTCGTCCAGTCTATGCTGAACTTCCAAGACTTCTCTCCAAAATACTTCAACCTCCTCTGGTATGGGTGGGTGTTCGACAGTAACTGGAGGGTCTTGGAAGAGTCGAGATGAGTCAGAGAGAAACTGTTGATTTTCTCTGACCCACCTCTCCCTCCGCTCTAGACTTCTCTTAGCGTCAGATAGTATCCGTATTTTTTCAACAATATGCTGTCTGACGGTCAGCAGCGTTGACTTGTTAAGTGTGTGATAATGGGTCCGGAGTTTGCGCGCGAACTTTCGAACCTTGGCGGTAAAATTCCTGCCAGATGTGATGTAGTCAATCACACACTGAATGCGAGACGCGTACTGTCTTACCCAGCGTATCTTTAGGAAAGTTGATGCATTCGTCTTTTGGTCTTATGATCAGCCGTTGGTTTTGTTTTACGGTTCGCATCGGCCAAAGCTCTCGCTGCATTATACACACAATAATTGATAGCCCAGAGGTCGGATTCTCCGGAAAAATGTCCACGAATATCTTAGTGTCGCCTCTCTTTCTCTGTTGCCGGCTTGTTCTAGCTGTGGTAGAGTAGGCGTTCCGCTTACATAGCCCCTTTTACGGAGTAGTTCAGCATGGTTTCGCAGACGTTGCTGCGAAAAGTGCCTTAGCTCCGGGTGTTTCTCGCACCACAGAGCATGCAGCCGTACCATATAACCCCGTTCAGGGGGCCACATTCGCATCGTAGCACTCTAGCAAGTCGTGATTCAGTCGCTCCGTCCACCCAAAGGTTGCGAGATCCCGCCGATCCATCGCATTGAATCCATTTTCATTGGCTCCCCCAGGTCTAGATTGGTCGGCATTGTTGGCCGACCTATTGTCGGGATCCCTGCGCGTTCTGTTGTTTTGAACCGCAATAACTACAATTTTGTTTGGTGTTGTCATTGTTGTTCCCACGAGAAGCTAAGGAGCCCCGCATGCAATGATAAGGCTGCGTACTCTGAGAGATCGCCCGGTATCCCAGAGTTACCGTTCTAGACACCTCACCCAGGTGCCATTTAGCTTTCGGCACGGTTTTCACACCTCCGCTTGGGGGTTAATTCCTTCGGGACCACCCCTGGACAATTGTCCGCGACTGCCTATTTATTTTTGTAACCTTATTCAGCAGAAACCCTTGGATCCAGTTAGATACAGAGAGCTGTTTCTGCTATTTACACCGGAAGTTAGGAGCAAATACACAAAACTCTAATTATTATTACTAAAGTGAAGTGGGGGAGAGTTAGTCACATCTGACCACCTTTCTGAAGCTTTTCGAAAATTTAACTCAGTGAATGTTATTCAAATAAAAATTGCAAGTATAATGATGAATTTTAGAAAAGCAGTGAATCTACAGCACTGTGTGAAATGCAAAAATAAAGAACACAGAAAACTGTACCGCTGAAAAACGTAAATAAATTATTATCTTTTTCAGTACCGTAACTTAAATACAAACAATGGATGTAATAATAAGGACAGGATTTGAGAAAGTTCGTCATGAAATTGAGTTTCAACCTGAAACTGGAAAAAGCAAGGGGTTTGGTTAAGACAGATCATGTGTACGATGTTAAAGAGCATCGGAAGTATGAGGACAGTTACGTTATAGAGGCTTCTATTATAAGGCAAACTTCAGTGAACAAACCCCTTTACATTTCAAGACTTTATGTATGTTCTTAATGTGTTAAGTTCATATTTATGTTGTATAAATTTCCGCAATATTTTTAAATTATATTGATAATTTATGTATAATTGAAATACTGCCGTCTTTCAAGTTTAGACTTCAAACAGGTTTCAAAATTCAAAGTTGGTTTTTCCCACAACCATAAAATGTCCCTTTGGTACTAGGTATCAAAATCCAGGAAGGAAAAGTTTGCACGAAGGCCTAATTGGTTCGACTGAATCCTCCGAGGTAACCGCCTTCAACATAGCTTTAGTGCAGCTTCTTAGGTTTAGAATTATCTTCAAATTCTTATCTGTCTCTTGACCATTATGCAGCGGTGTTGCCATTTTTCTAATTTCAATGTTTTTCAAAATTCAATCCTCAATGACAGTGTTGCAATTTTCAAACGTTTGTATCCGCAACCCCTGCAAAAGGGTCAGTTTGCTCAGAGTTGCAAAACGAACCGAACGAACTTTATTGTAGCTCTGTGAATCTCTTATTTTTTTACAAGTCCAACTTTGAATATTTACCCCTTTATCAGTGTACTTATAGATGTCTTCTTAATAAATGTATTTTAAAGCATTTTTTAAAAAACTTTTATTGACTTTACCCGAAATCTCTATATTTTCACGAAATATCCAAACTTTTTGAACGTTTTGAACACAGGATGCACTAAATTAATTGTGCATTCAAACATTGGTCCTTCGAGGAACCGGATATAGAATCCGAATTATAAGTGAATAACCCGAAATTACGTGAATAAATAATTCCGCGTGTAAATTGTGTTTTGAACTTGAACTTTTGTGAACGTGTAAATCAAATAAATTTGATTGTGAACTCTTCGGAACTGTGAGTGATTTAAGTGTGATTAATGAGTATTCTGTTATGAGATGCTCGTGTGATTGAATCATTAGGTGTCTTGGACGTAAACTATACTCTTGCATGACTAGGTCTTTTGGATCTATACGAAGATTCTAGGTCACTTGTACATTTTTATGTTAAAGCACTTTTTGATTTACCTGTGATAATAAAGGTTACTTTCAGTGCTCTAAGACAGCTAATTGATGATGCGGACAATCATTTACACGCACTGACATCGTTGGGAGAAGAAACTGGGGATTGGGATACGTTAGTTGTTCATTTGCTAAGCACGAAATCAGATTTTGCGACAAAAAGAGAATGGGAGAAGCGTGTACTTTTAAAGCGCGAGAATTGCAATGTGATTGAACATAAAACAACGTTTAAATGTATTATTACATTTCTAGAGAATCATTGTAAATATTTGCACTGTGTTGCTACTGAAAAGCCAGAATGGGATAATGTAAATAATCAAAAGAGGCCATGTACAAAAACGGGAAATTCGAAGTTTTCTCAGCGACTCAATTCTCACGCAGCGACTAAGAAAGTATGTCCTCTCTGCCAGGAATCTCACACACTATACGGTTGTGAAAAATTAAGGGCACTTCCCGTAGAATCTAGAATTGATGAAGTTAGGAAATTGCATTGTTGTTTTAATTATTTAACCCCTGGGCATCGAAATCTTCAATGTTACGCCGCTCCGTGCAATAAATATCACAGGAAACACAACTCCCTTCTTCATCTCAATAATAATTATAAACCTAAAGAAAAATCTGAAAATAATTCAGAAAAAGAATCCGTCGCGAATTCAGAACCAGCGAACTATGAATCAAAAAAGGCTGTTTGTGTCGCTAACATATCTCAAACCAGTAATGAACATGTCATACTCGGAACTGCCATGGTTTGGGCAAAAGATATTCATGGAAAATACCATGAATTCCGCGCCTTAATTGATTCTTGTTCGCAAGTTCATCTAATGACATGTGAACTTTTCCAGCGTCTTAGTCTTCCTATGTCAAAATCAGAGACTGTAGTTTCGGTAGTATTCAAATCGTCTCCAGAACCTAAATATTGTACAAATGTTTCAATTGTTTCTAAATATAATGATTTCTCGAAAGAACTTAATTGCCTAATTACACTGGAAAACACTGATAACATGCCTAATATTGTCATGCGTAGAGATGATTTTGAAATTCCGTAAGAATTATTGTTAGCTGATCCATATTTATCGAAACACGACCAGTTGGTTTGCTAATTGGTGGAGGATTATTTTAGAAACTTATGTGTGTAAATGATAAACAGTACCAGCTTTGTAGCGATCAGCCGATATTGCAAAAAACAAAACTTGGATGCATCGTTGCTGGTCCCATGAGATTATCTTCTCATCAATCCAGAACGGTATGCGATTTGATTACAAATCAACAATTGGATAAACAAGTTGAACGATTCTGGAAAATCGAAAATAATTCTATAAAAAAGATGTCCCCAGAGTCCAATCCACTGGACGATCTTGAACAGCACTTTCTGTCGAAAACTGAACGAAATAAGGACGGACGATTCATTGTGACTATACCATTCAAGGATGAGATACACGGTGTCTACAATGGATCATTCACAACTTCTACCGGACTTTCTTTGAATCAAGTGCAGCGAGTTGTTTCCTTCGTTCAAAATAATCTCATTTCTATTGTGCTGCGTTTTTGACAACATCCCATCGTTATATTTGCTGACATTGCACAGATGTATAGTCAAATAAAAATTAATAAAAATCAACAGGACCTTCACAGAATTTTATGGAGAGCAGACCTATCTTTGCTTATTTGCCACTATCACCTTACAACTGTCACATGTGGGACCGCGTCAGCTCGGTACTTAGCCACGCGAGTCTTGCGACAAATTGTAGAGGAAAACAAGGAGAGCTATCCTCTGGCCAGCGAAGTCATCATGCGCGATTTCTACGTGGATGACCTCACTGAAACTTCTACTGTAGAGGAAGCAAGACAGCTGAAAGACGAAATTACGAAGCTCCTTGCAGCCTCAGGAATGGAACTTCGGAAATGGGCTTCCAATGAACCACGGGTATTCAACGACTTAAATCATTCGACGTCAGAAAGAATGATTCAATCTGATAAGGATTCTACGACTTTAGGATTATTTTGGAAACCGGAAGCGGATAAGCTTCAATATTTGGTTAAAGAATAGGAAAAACAACAAATAACGAAACGAAGTATTTTACCCACAACCGCAAAAATCTTCGATCTCTTCGGCCTGGTGGGTTCAGTTATTCAGATTATTCTTAAAAAATTGTGTTAAAAAATTGTGATTATTCTTTAAAAATTGTATTCTTAAAAAATTCAGATTATTCTTAAAAAATTGTGGGAATTACAACTTAATTGGGATGAAGCTTTTCCTCAAGATTTACAAACTCTTTGGAGTGAATTCAGCAGTAAGCTCAACGCATTGAACAACATATCTGTACCTAGGTTAGTTTTATGCGAAAATCCTGTTTCTATTGAATTCCATGGTTTTTGTGATGCTTTCGAAGCCGCTTATGGTGCATGTATTTTTATCAGGTCAATTCATGAATCTGTTTAGATTACCATCAGATTATTATGCGGAAAGTCAAGAGTGGCACCACTAAAAGAAATCTCGGTACCTCGTCTTGAGCTCCAGGATGTATTACTTCTCTCACAATTAACCGAGTCAGTAACTTACGCACTGGACTTAAAGTTTGAAAGAAATTATTTCTGGCCGGATTCGACAATCACCCTGCGTTGGATTAAATCGCCGCCCAGCCTCTGGAAAACATTCTCGGCTAATCGGACGAGTGAAATCCAAGAACTTACAAATGTCATGTCACGGTTACACTGAACCTGTATTAGAAGAACGAAAATGAGAGCATGTTTTAATTGTTACGTCGATGAATGATTTTAATTTACTTAAGTGCTATTCATCTCTTAACAAACTTGTTAGAATCACTGAATTTTGTTTAATGCACGAGATTTTAAATCAGAACTTGAAGAAATAGCCGAGTCTAAGCAGGTTTCAAGCGAAGGCAGACTGTCTGCATTGAATCGATTTATTGATCCAGCTGGATTGCTCAGAGTGGGAGGTCGCCTAACTAATACACCTATAGCTTTCGAATAAAAACATCCTATCATTTTAGCACCAGGTAATCCCCTTACTCTACTTATAATTGCTCATGAACACACTAAATGATTCTACACAGGATGCCAAGTAGTAATGTCATCGTTAAGGATACGTTATTGGCCCTTATCATGTAAAACCACTGTAAAAAAGGTTATCAAAAAATGTGTGAAGTGCTTTAGGGTACAGCCAATGAGTCCAGAATATACTATGGGAAGTTTGCCATCTGATCGTGTCTCTCCGAATAGGCCACTTCTTACGTGTGGAATTGATTATGCCGGTCCAGTTTTTGTCGTCGAAAAATCACGAAGTCGGTCAGTTAGTAAGGCCTATATTTATATTTTCGTATGCTTTGCTATCAAGGCAGTTCATATTGAACTAGCGCGCGACATAAGCACGAACGCGTTTTTTAATTGTCTATGTCGATTCGTTTCTCGTCGAGGAAAATGTAAAAATATCCATTCGGACAATGGAACTAATTTCGTGGGGGCTTGAAATGAATTGAAAGAATTAGGATAACTCTTGCAAAATTGTGAATTTCAGTAGTCTGTTACAGATTTTTTAGCGAATGAACAGATTACTTTGCATATGATACCTCCCCATGCCCCAAATTTTGGTGGTCTTTGGGAAAGCGCCGTTAAGTCTGCGAAGAAACACTTACAAATTGTGATAGGGGAAACGCGACTAACATTCAAAGAATTGTATACTTTATTGACACAGGTCGAGGCATGTTTAAATTCTCGTCCCTTATCACCAATTTCCAATGATCCTAATGATATAATCCCGTTAAGTCCTGGTCATTTCCTTTTTGGAGACTCATTAGCGGCAATCCCACAGCACGTTTTGCGAGAAAATCGTCAAAACCGACTGGATCGTTACCAGCACATTCAGTTTATGTTACAGCACTTTTGGCAGCGATGGCAAAAGGAATACCTGTGTCAACTCCAGCAGCGGATCGGATCGACCAACTTCATCCAGGAGAGGATGGAGTGACTAGAGTCGTTTCCATTAATTAATTAGTGTTAGGAATAGATGGTAATTTTAAACCTCGAAAGTTAATTTACTATGTATTTTTACAATATTCATTCCAGCCAATTACTATTTCTACTATCAATTATTAAAAACTGTACCTCAAGTATTATTATAATTTTTCTGGTTGGAAGATGTTCTTTTAAAGTGGGCGGTATGTTCCGACGTTGTATAAATTTCCGTAATATTTTTAAATTATATTTCTAATTTCTGTAGAACTGAAATACTGCCGTCGTTCAAGTTTAGATTTCAACCAGGTTTCAAAATTAAAATTAAGTTTTTTCCCAAAACCATAAACTGTCCCTTTGGTATCTAGGCAATAAAGATTCAAGAAGGAAAAGTTTGCAGGAAGGCTTAATTGGTTTGACTGAACCCTCCGAGATAACCGCCTTCAATATAGCTTTAGTGCAGCTTCTTAGGTTTAGAATTATCTTCAAATTCTCATCTGTTTCTTGACCATTCTGCAGCGGCGTTGCCATTTTTCTAATTTCAATGTCTTTCAAAATTCAATTCTCAATGACAGTGTTGCAAATTTCAAACGCTTGTACCCGCAACCCCTGCAAAAGGGTCAGTTGGCTCAGAGTTGCGAAGCAAACCGAACGAACTATATTGTAACTCCGTGAATCTCTAATTTTTTTAAAAGTCCAAATTTGAATACTTACCCCTTTATCAGTGTAATTATAGATGTCTTCATAATAAATGTATTTTAAGGAATTTTTTTGAACTTTTATTGACTTTACCCGAACTCTATATTTTCACGAACTTTCTCGACTTTTTGAACTTTTGAACTTTATGAACATAGGACGCACTAAATTAATTGGGCATTCAAACAAAAACAGTCCATGAGCAGAAATGGGGTAAGATAAGTGCTCGTCAGTTTGTGAAAGAAAAACATGCCAAAGGAAAATATTTCTATGAAATGTTTCCACCTCATGAAATACCTCGAGTGAAGCCATATGGACTAGAAGATTTGTTTGATTTAAAAGAACCATCTCCGTTGAAAAAAGTGATGATCGAAAGTCGAAAAGACAAAGATGAACTATTGATAAGACTTCTGACGGACTGTATGTTGAAACGAGTTGATATAATTCTTCATAACAAAGAGTGCGAAAGGTGCTTGAGTGCTTTCTCGACATTGTGTAAAAATTATCCACTCTATACGAATGTTCAGTTAATAAAAAAAGAAGTTTAAGATTTTTACTTGAAATACATAATGATGTCAAAGGATGCAATCACTAAATTTTTCTGCGAAACTCTCGAACAATCTATGTGTGAAAAGTGGCACTCAGCGAGGTACTTAAGAGTATCGGCAAGTAAAAGTGCTCACAGTATTAAAAGTAGGTGGAAGAAAACTGTTGAGTCATTAGTCGGAGAAATGCTTTACCCAAAAAGTATCGATACAGCTTCCACGAGGTATGAAAGTAATCACGAGCCTCATGCTAGAATACAGTATAAAGTACTATATGATGTACATATAGTGAAAATCGATGTAATTGTTAGTGAAAAACAGCCTTGGCTCTGTACAAGTCTTGACGGGATCGTCGTTCATAATGATAATATAATTAAATTAGTCGAATTCAAGTGTTCGACTAGATGTAAAAACCCTGTCCATCGTTGACTGGGTTACTAAAAAGTGCAATGTCAGTTATTTGAAATTTGAAAATAACTGTACCGTATTATTGAGAAAAAATTCCATTTATTATAAGCAGCGTCAGATTCAACTTTATATATCTGGGCAAGATGTATGCGATTTATTTATGTATTCGCTTTTTAAAAATTGTAGATTCTGCATATCAGTTCATCACGATGAAAAATTTTTGAGTAAAATTATACCAAAATGCGAAAACTTTTATTTTCAACATTATTTACCTGAACTAAGAAAAAAGATTTTCAATGAAAAGCTTGTAGATGATTCCCTAGTTCCAAAGGGTCAAAAACAACGATCTCGTTGCTTCACTAGACAAAATATGTGCAATATAATAAATAACAAAAAATGTTGATGAAATGTATGAGAACTATACCAAAGAATTAATAACAAATACATGAAACTATTTCTGCAAGTATCAATTTTTTATTTTCATCTACTATTTATATTATTTGCTGCTGCTTTCTTATTACGTTGAAAATATGATTGTATTCCATAAAAAAAGCAGGAAAATACATTCGATACGCATGGGTTCATCGCAAGGAGGCTATTTTTTTTTACTTGTGCAAATTTTCGAGATAATACAATGGAATTAATTTTATCATGGTTTATGTCTAATTTTATTTGCAGAACTTATGGACTAAGCTACTTCATATTTTGCATTGACTCAGATAAAAATGGTTAAAATTTGACGAGATGAAAATGTTTTTATTTTTAGCTCAAAAACTAACAGACATAAATGAGCTCAGTCCAGGTGTTTTGAAAATGGAATTACACGTAAATAATGATAAAAAATTTGTTTAAAAACTATCTGTAGATTCTGGAGAGTTAAAAAATTGCCCTAAGCACCCGTAAGGGTCTTTGAGTACAAATGTGACGAGTTCAGTCATTTTATCATGCGTTCAAGTACATAAAAAATTTTATTTCATTCATATTTTCCACACATTACAATTTACAACAACACTTTACACAATTTCGTCTGCGTTATTATTTTTCTTCTCCTTTTTATCAACCTTCATATCTACAATAATAGATGGTTGCAGATTTACTACAACACAACACATGTGTACAATGTCGTCAATGCAATGAAATAAATTTTCTGGTATCTTATCTAAAATCTGGTAAGTTCTTAGTCGCTGCATTATCCTTTCGATATGAATACGAACGCTTGCTATTTTGTAAGTTTTTTCAGTCTCTTCCTTTGAGAATGCCGTTTTCTTTTCTGAAAATGGTGCCATAACTAACAATACTTTTTTACCACTTTTATCCATGGTCCGTTTAATATTTGGGAAACCCTTATCAGCCAAAACTGTTTCTCCGTCTTCTAAAAGATCTACAGTCGACACTATTTACCTTACCGCAGATGGGACCGTAGGCGAATAATTCTCCTGGAAACGATGTTTCCCCACTTTCGAGTTTGAATCTTGATGCGTGGTGCTTGATGAGAATTGTTTCGCTCGCTACTTCGTTGCCGTGCGTGGATCAGTGTTTACAAACAGTGAAAGTTCGATTTTCAGAATACAGATTGTGGAAATAATTATATCACATTTGATTCCAAAAAATGGTGAGCACATCATTCTCTCGTGGAATAAACTGAAAAATTGGTTCGTATTAACGAATTATTGATAAACCTTTGATAAGACTTGCCATACTTGAAGTTATCTCATGTGAAAAGAAACTTATTATAAGACATAAATATTATATGATTTCAAAATTCTTCTAGAAGCCTCATTAAAAAAGCATATAATGACTTTTTGCATTTTAAAATTGCTTTAAACACCTAAACCATTGATGCCAACGTAAATAGCGAGCGGAACAATTCTCGGATGCCAAGCCGTCGCGGTCGTGGCGGGGGACGAGCTCGACCAAGAGTTAGCGGAAGCGGCAAGGTAGTAAAACAAGGTAGTAGCAGTAAAACATTTTTTACAGTGTGAATAATATCGTACACGATTATCCAAAGTGGATGGAATATCAATTCTGAACTCTACACAATCAATGATCACTCGAGTGTCACAGTAATCCGGATGAAAACATTCTGGCATTGTCGCCCGTACTATTTCTTGATCAGGCCAAAATACTAAATCATCTGTTGCACTTACTAAGTGTTGTAATATTCATTAAAAAAATGCTCTGTATTGTTGTTCTATGTACATTAAATAGTACACTAATGTCTGAGTACACGTTATTGCTTTGGCCGAAGATATTGTTGTGTCGTTGAAGACAATATTGTGTCAAATAAGATACTATTATAACGAAAAACATATTTTGTTTATGCAACAAGTTATTTTATAAATTCAATAATATATACTAACATTTGTATACAGCGCCGGATTTACCAAGGGGCACGGTGGAGCTAGTGCCCCAGGCCCCAAGGGCGACTAGCTTCAATAAGAAAAGCACGCAATTCTAAGACATATTTCTAGTAGTTAATGTTACATTCTATTCACTTAATAAAGTAATGTCATTAAATCAAAGTTCTATACCTTAAATTCAATAATAGAGTGTTATAAAATTAAACTTACATCAAATTGAAAGCAAAATATTGTCTTATTTTTGCAGGAATTCTTATATTTGATTCTAAAGCACGATACTATGGTTTCTAAAGTATCAAGCATGCAACCTACAGTATATTGTTTTGACGTAAAAGTCTCTATCTTCGCGTTAAATAAAAGTTAGGTATTGAAACAAGTGGACATTTTAACTCTTCAAAAATTGCAATATAAAAGTATAAGAAAAATGTCTGTTTATTCTGTAGCCAAACTCTTCCTTTTTTCCTCTTTAGTGAATCTCTTTCGTACTAATTGATAATATACTTCGACTCGCACAACCGTTCTTTAATTTTACGGATATGTGCAAGCCTACTAGTACAATTTATCGATTTAAGGATGTGTGCTGCCTTCTCATTTTTCTTTCCTCTTTTTTATTTTTGTCCGAACATTTTTTTTCCTTCTGATTACAATAGGGTTTTTGGTTTTTGATTATCCGTTGTGGTCCAAATTTAGCCGTTGGATTCTTGTTTCATTTAACAGGATTTTGCATTAAAAAAGGCAGAGAAAAGCTCTTAACGGAATGCGAGACCGGTGGATATTCTTGAAACTAACATCAATTCATTTCAAGTATTCGAATGAATTTTCAAATGAATAACCTTTTCTAATCTTCTCATAGTTCAATTAAAATTTAATTTACATAAAATTTCTAATCTTAGTTAAAAAAAGCTTCTATAAAAATCATGTTTTTCACCATTTTCCTTAATTCTTATTTTTTAAGAATGCAAAAACGTTGCGTGCATAAGAAGTTATACAGAAATGTAACCTGAAGAGGCTCCACGTCGTGGAGCGAAAGCTAGTTTTTTAAATGAACTTAAAGATCAGTAGATCGAAAAATAAACATCTTCATATATTTACTGCACTGATAAAAAAACCGAACATCTTATAACATTAGCAGTAAAACTCTTGTAATATCCAAACGCACTACATATGGATTGCTAAGCTATTCCCTGCCATTATACACGTTGCAAACTTTACTTGTTTTTGCATTCCATTCACGTTTATCGTTATACCAACAGTTTCTAATTCAATTAATTGTTCAATTAATTTCCAAAATATTTGTTTATTGTCACAGTTGTCGTGGTCTGCTGTGTTGTGAAATTGAGCGAGAAATACATTTTCTAACTGACGAGCATTTTCATCTGGAATACAACCAAGGGCAAAGTAAACAGCTCCGATTTTTTGAAAACAACGGTGAGTCCCAATCGGATTATTAATCTAAAAATCATCAAAGTACAAAATCAGAGGAATAACTATTCCCAAAATTTTTTGTTTTATCGATTTCCATAAGTCTCTTTGTACCAAAGAAATAAATGTACTGCCTTTCTCCACATGCTCGATATACGATGAAATAGTTGCAAACACTGAAGGTTATTCCAAGAACTGCTTCAAGATTTTTTTTAACAGAATATAAGAGAAATCCTGGTCTTTGGAGCTCGTTTGCCGTTTACTTGAACTATGTCTAGTTTGCATGTCACCATTACACAATGTGACTAGTGATATCTTCTATATCATGGACGATTTCTGTAACAAGTGACCGATGCACGGATGGATTAGCGTACAATTTTTCTACGAAAAGCGCCACACTTTTACCTAAATCCGCAGCAAACTGCATCGGCGTAATGGTTGAAAATTCTCTTGGTGGACTAGAAATATCGGGCAGACTATTAACGAATTGAGAAAAATGATTAGACAACGCTGGCAAATTAAAATTAGCTTCGGAAATTATTTTTAGACTTTTTATATAATTTTCATTTTCATTTCTTTCTCATTCTGATCAAGTCTATCAATAATATAAACTCGCGATGAATGTCTTTTAAAAGCATACACGTCGGAGAAAACCCTGGAACATTTTGATTGTCTACAACTCAAACTTGAGTTTACGTCAGAGTGTCTCCATTTCCTGTGACTCATAATTACACATTTTGTGGCACAGGATGCATAGCACACCGGACAGTAGTACGTGGAAATTCTCGAAGTAGATGTCAACTGCTTCCTTTGCTGATTCTACTTCATACATGATCTCATCGATGACAACGTAAATTTTTTGTGGTGTGTTTACTTCTGCTCCAGCGACGAGAATATGAGGCTGAACAGTCAAACCCTCATTATTCATTCGCTTTTTGTATTCATCCTGGATATCCTGAATGGTATCGATAGTCTAGATAAAAGAAATCATAATGCATTAGAAAACATACGACAAA
>NC_046661.1:3750964-3756665 GCF_010883055.1 Belonocnema kinseyi | reverse complement strand
GTGTTTGATCAAAACTCGAAACTCAGATTTTTCCATATTAAAAAAAACTCGGAGGTTAGTCGCTTCTCAGTGCTGTAACTTGTAAATGTGTAAACATAAATGCCTCAAGTTTTGACAAGCGTCATTTGAAGGATCAGGCTCGACGAAAATGGTTCACATTAGTGAATACTAATGCCATCTCTTAGAATTTTCAGGTACTTATCAGACTGCCTAGCAATATCTTTGGTGGCACTCCCATGTACCGTATAGTCCTTTTCATGCAAGAGGGCTGTGTACTAGCGTGGGAGCTCCGAGTTGAGCGTGTGAGAGAGACAGAAATATGATAAGTACGCACAAAAGGGTGGAGCTTGTTAGTGACAAAAAAAATTTTGACAGCCAATCATAGTTGGTATTGTCTTAATCTAATCTCTTAATTGTCGAACGATATACTAAGGAAATTGGAATGGAAATTGGGTTAGACATTTCTTGATTCAAATTTTGAACAAAATCATAAAATTCACAAACATATTATCAATATTGCTGAAATTATTATGAAGTTCTCAATTTAAAAAAAAGACACTGAAAAGAAAGAATTTTTGTTTCGACAAAAGTCTGAATAAGACATTTTTTAGTAAATTTTTTATAATTTTAACAAGATAGTTTTAACAAGATTGCTTTATTATAATATTGTCTCCACTCAACGTTTTTGCAATATAATTTTAAAAAACGTTAAATTATTGAAAATGATAGAAAACACATTTTCAACAATAATTTGTTTATAAGATTTTGTTTTGTTGATTTTATCATGATGGAGTATCTTCATTTAAATATGTAACGCGTAGGCGATTACAAACATTTTTGTACTTTTTAGGACCACTGGGAACGTCAATTTTAAAAAATGGATATTTTTTTCACCATATTTGTTTAATTATAAAAAAATTAAAAACTCTACCTACGTATTATTTTTTTTTATATTGCATAGTTTTTTCATAAACAATTTGATCAAGATTTTTTTATGAAATTTTAAACTTTTTCAAAAGGGAATCATGTTGCGAAAAATCAATATATCGAAAAAATCCTACAAACGTCTCTTGCTGTTGTTCTATAGAATCGAAACTTTTTTGGTTTTTTGGTCCAGGTCAAAAATTGTAGGAGTTAGGTATTCCGGCCGTGGAACCTTTAAAGAAAGTGCCGACAATTTACAATCGATTAACAAATCCTAATATTTTTGTGTTTTCCCGACTTTTATTATTTACGACTCTTGAGTCGTAGGAGTTTCATTTTTAAATTCTCATCAGAGAGCGTATTAGATTTGTGTAAAATTTGACCCCCCTAACCCCCCAGTTTTTGTCGAATTCTTACGTTTTGAGACCCCCTGAATCCGAGAAACAGGTTTTTACGAATGTGTGTGTCTGTATGTCTTTCTGTATGTCTGTTTGCCTGTCTCATTGGCTTTTGTTACACTCTTTTAGTGTCTTAAGCTGGATGCCCAGTTCGTTAGTCAGATATTTTAAATAAAAATACTAAATGTAAGCTCATTTTGAATTTTTTTTTGTTTTTTTAAACTCGAGTGCAAAGCACGAGATACGTGATGAGAATGTGTTCGATAAAGCCGCAGGAGCTTTAACAAAAGAGAATTCACAATCAACAAGTTACTGTTGTCAATATTTTCGCCTTTAGTTTTAAAGAGTCGCGCGCCCTAGACGCGTTAAAAAAGCGAGTGCAGCGAGCCACACGCGTAGCGCGTAAGGAGAATGTGCCCGCGAAGCCGGCAGATTTCATGACATATAATAAACATTTCATCGAGAAAGAGATTTTTCCTTTTGAAAGCGTCTATTAAATGCATTTGTTAAACATAATTGTGAACCCCAATTTTCTAATTAGCCGCACTGTGTAACGTCGCACAGTGGGACAAAAAAAAACGTCCGTGGATAAATTGATTTTCAAAAGACAATTATTATCCGATTTTAACTTTTTTCACAATGAAAGCTAATACAATTTCGCATCGAATTGTCATGGCCGATCCTTAAATTCTTGTTTATAGTTTTGTTTATTTAATAATTTTTTTAAAATTAACTTTGGAAGTATACCGGTTTTTGAAAAAGGCTTTGATTCAATCAAAAATACTGTAACCGCAATATTTTTATTGAAATAGATAAAAATATATTTGGCCACGTTCGGCGTTCTTGAATGAAATTTTAAATAAATAAATAATTATTAACAAACGTATTTAATTTGTAAGCACAAAAAATGATAAAAGTCACAAAAATTAGGGAAAAACCGTTATAATAATAAATCAATTCAAAATATTGACTAACAAACAAAATGGTTCTATCTATAAATGAGTAAAGGCTAACCCAGGGCTATGCTGTTTTGTCCGGTATTTTGGAATTGTTCCTTTTTGAATAACGTGAACAGCAAATAAAATAGAGATGGTCACAATAATGCATAGGGAAATAAAGTGAATCAGCAAAATCGGAATGATTAGAATAATAAGTAAGCAAATAAAGTAAATCAATTAATATAATCAGGAAATTCACATCTTACATTAATTTCAGGGCGCGATCAAAATAAGAATTGGGGAAAACAGATAATCGCTAAATTAAATAATTTATAAAGAGAATCAATAATGGGAAGGGTCCAAAGAACAGAAAAGGCTGCAATACAGAGGATATTATCTTCCAATGATTAGACAGAATAATATTCTCACTAAATTTATCCAAAATAATCGTAGAGATTATGAATCATGACTACACAATGTTTAAAATAATACTAGAAGATTCTTTCTCGAAGACTGCTAACAAAAGAAAGCCAGGATCTTCAGATTTTCTTGGCTTTATAGGTTCTCCCTAGCAACAAGTTTGTTTGGCTCTTGTTTTAATTTCTTCTGTTTTAAACTTATTGATTTTTCTGCTAACTTCTGCCTAGTCCAAAATTTAAATCTCTTTCAAAACTCAGCAGGGCTGTAACTGGGATGAGTTCCAATGCTACTAAGCGGAAATAAACTTTGGAACTGGCAATCGCAGTTAATCCAGTTCGATCCAAAAGATGGTAAATTATTATGATTCTCCTTCGAATAAATCTATACTGATAGCTGGCTATCAATATCAAACGACAATTTATTTTGAACACAGAAATATGTAAATGACTCTTCGAGCACCAGCTAAGGAGTTTCTTCTAGCTTGCTAAAAGTACACAACAAAGCCTTTCAAGGAGATGGAAAAATCTTGAGTCCCAAAAATAAAGAAATAAATGTCGAAAGGCAGAATCCAAAGTATCCGTTCATAGTATGATTTTGGCAGCAAAGGGTGGCATTAATGTATAAATCGATTTAAAATATCTTAGTGTTTGAAACGTCTTTTAGTTAGGCATCCTCAAGTTTCTTGAATATCCAACGTTGTCAGGATCTCAGGAAAATTTATCCAAATAAATAAAAATATGAACAGAATTAATGCTTAAATTAAGAGGTTATAAAAATAAATGAACTCAATCCAGGAACATCGTACAGTCTTCGAGGTTACAGAGAAGTTATTACATTAAATTAAAAAAAATTAACGTGAGTTTGGGTGAGTTGTAAAATTATTCAAATTTTACAAAGTCACAACACCTAGAGAACTGAAAGCAACTATCCAAGACCGATGCACAATGGCTGTTAAAACTGGCTGTTAATTTCATAAAAAACAATATTTTATGTACAAATGCATAAAATGATGAAAATTTGTTTAAACAATTGTTGTTTACAATAATAAATTGTTTACTGCCATCAAAATGTTTTTAGCAATTCAGAAGTTACTTACAGTTAATTGTATCAAAAAAATCAAGTTTGTACCTCAAAGAAAAGCCAATAGTGCATTTGACAATTAAGGTAGTTTAAAAAATAATTAACGTTTCTTGGTGATCAAGTATGATACTGAGGATTTATTTCCAGATAATATATGATCGATTCAATAGAAAAAACCTTTATTTATTCCATAAAAAATATCTGATATGGATATTTGTTTATTAAAATTGCTTTCAAATTAACAAATTATATATTAACTTTTATTAATTTAACGAAAAAACTCTTTTTGTCGAACGAAACCATTTTAATTCACTAATATGTTTATAACAAATTCAATTAATTTTTAAACACTTTCATTTCAATTGGACATCTTTTTTTGGATAGTTGCTTTCATTTTTCTAGGTATTTTTTATTAAATCAAAGCATTTTTCAAAATCCGGTATACCTCTAGAAAACATATATTTTTTTTAATAAAAAAAAATTTCCAAATCGGCCATGATAGTTCGACGCCAAATTTTAATAGCTTTCATTCAAAAAAGTTCAAATGGGATAATAATTGTCTTCTGAAAATCAATTTGTAGTTTTTAATTGTTTCCTGCATTTTTATCTAACCTCAGATCATTCAATAAAGTTGTTATATGAGATTTTAATAGCAGAACCATATATAATGTGAAGTGCAAGATGTTTCACGATTTCAAAATTGTGTTTTGAACCATATCAACAGAGTACAATTCTCGCGCGCGGAGCTATCGCGATCGTGGTGGGGGAAGAGCTCTAGCGGGAATAAAGGGGAGCGGCAAGGTAGAAAGACGCAAGGTAAAAAGATGCGACTGTAATAACGGAAGAACTGGGTAACTGCGTCACTTTGCGTAAGTTTACTGTCAGTGTTCACACGCCCTTGATGTTTATGTTCTGAAGGTCAAAACCAAAACTGGACTCAAATCCAAGTTCGAGTGTACTTTAACACTATTTTTGGCTAAGGGTTTTGGCATACAAAGCTGAATTTTTCACTAGTTGCTTAAAATTATTTATGAGTAACAACTACAGCATCAATTACTCCTTTTTCCCAGCTTTAGTAGAATATAGTGTAGAATGGTTAAGAAATAATCGCGGGCTATGGGATCTTGTTGTTCAACACTGGAAAGTTACTTCTAATTTTCGGTTTGAAAATTTATGACAAGTGGCCCATTTTAAAACAACCGAAGGCTTTTACGTTAATTAAAGAGGACTTTGTTGATTTTAAGTTTAGCGAAGAACCCATCCTGTATGAAGCTATTGAAAGGTGGCCTGATTTTTATGTAGCCATGGGAAAATTATGTGCACTTGATAATAAAAAAGAAAAAGATCTTCGAGTAAAACATATACTGAATTTGCTTAAGACAGCGGAGAATGACGGTAAATTTTGTGTGTGTTTTAATTCACATGCGAATCACAAAATATAATTCTAACTTATCAATTGTCTGTTTTTTGTATGTACTTAGATGAAAGAATTATAACGCAACTATGCCTTTTATCGTACTTGGGTGCTCCTAAAGGTAGAATACATCGATCAAAGGAACCTGATTGGAAGTTCAGTATGCTGGAGTCAGAAACAAGTATTGTTCAGCATTCTAAAGTTAGTAGAATTTGAATAATAATTAATCAGCTGCAAATAATATTCTTTGTTATAATAGATCATTTTCTCAATTGCTATATTTCACCTCCCTAATCATCGAGAAAAGTCTAGTTGTCACAGTCCTCTATTTCAATTTTCCGTTGAAACAAGGAAACAAAATATTCGGTACGCGTCCCGCATTCAATGTGTGATTGACTACATCACATCTGGCAGGAATTTTACGACCAAGGTTCGAAAGTTCGCGCGCGAACTCCGGACCCGTTATCACAGACTTAACAAGTCAAAGCTGCTGACCATCAGGCAGCATATTGTTGAGAGAATACGTA
>NC_046661.1:3749493-3750864 GCF_010883055.1 Belonocnema kinseyi | reverse complement strand
TTCCTCGTGATTCCTGACCATTTTAAGAAGAGGGTCTCTTCCATTTGCAACTCTATGTGCTGTACCCAGAATAATCCTGTTGTGAAGACATTCAAGACTCAAAATTCCGCGATCCCCTTGACGGCGTGAGATGCACAGTCGCGGAACGGAAGACTTAA
Source organism: Belonocnema kinseyi (assembly GCF_010883055.1). Taxonomy (NCBI): domain Eukaryota; kingdom Metazoa; phylum Arthropoda; class Insecta; order Hymenoptera; family Cynipidae; genus Belonocnema; species Belonocnema kinseyi. The sequence continues at coordinate 3,750,706 of NC_046661.1, read as the reverse complement.
GATGCATGCTTTTGTTCATGTGCATAACCTTTCTTGTCCCGATATCAAGAGATCTGAGCTCATTCTTCGTCCATGGAACTACTCCAAATGAGTAGAGTAGTACCGGGATGGCAAGCATGTTCGTTGCAGATACTTTGTTCCTCACTGACAGTTCGGAAGACCAAACCTGTCGGATGAGATGTTTGTATCTGCTTCGGAGAGTATCCTTTACAGATGTCACATCCTGAATGCGGCTCTGTGGCACGCCCAGTTATGTATAAGTCTCTCCAAAGCAAAGGTGTCGTATGGCGCTTCTATTAATGAGCTCAGGATCTTCAAGGATGCCATTAAGTTTTCCTCGCTTCAAATAAACCTTGGCGCATTTGTCTAACCCAAATTCCATTCCAATTTCCTTAGTATATCGTTCGACAATCCCCAGAGCTAGATGCAGTTGCTCTCTATTTTTAGCATAGATCTTAAGATCGTCCATGTAAAATACATGAGTGTCCTTGTACTTTCGATCTGCAGGTTTGCCGCACAAGTACCCATCGGAATGGCGCAGTGCTAGAGATAGTGGCAATAATGTAAGGCAAAAGAGGAGTGAGCTCATGATGTCGCCCTGAAAGACACCTCTCTGAAACGTAACCTTGTTAGTTGTCACACGATTTTTGCCAGATGAGATAGTAAATCCAGGTCATCGATAGGTCACGTTGGTAGAATGCTGCATCTTTGCAGACACATCTATCGATGGGCAGGTTCTCCCGACATCCGGCTACGCCTTTCTTTGAGCCTCGTTGTTCATACATTTCTTGCCACGCAGGTTCAATTGCCCGAACAATCCTATCATTTAGGATAGCTGTGAATATCTTATAAAGCGTGTTCAGGCAAGTTATTGGCCTGCAGTTCTTCGGGTCAGCTAAGTTGCCTATTTTCGGCAGGAGTATTGTGCGCCCTTCCACCAACCACTCTGGAATCGGCTCTTCCGACTTCAAATATGAGGTGAAAATCGGGTTAAATGCTGATAGGTTGAAGAAAACTTCTTTCACCAGAAGGTTTTGATACAATCTGGTCCCGGTGCGGAATAGTTCTTCATCCCTCTTAACACTTTTTTCACCTCCTCGGTATTGATGGTTGGGCATTCTTTATCAGGTGTTATGAGGGCAACACATAACTCCTTAAAGCTATTTATATTTTCTGAGTCTTCGTCCAGTCTATGCTGAACTTCGTAGACTTC
>NC_046661.1:3746954-3749393 GCF_010883055.1 Belonocnema kinseyi | reverse complement strand
TGCTCACAGTGGACCAAAAACGAATTCGTGTGACAACTTCCCAGCAGAATTTGGCATTATTTTCGCGTAAGCCGACCGAGTTTTTGCGCCGATTTATAACCACGGATGAAACCTGAACAAACTACTACACTCCTGAGTCAACGCAACAGGTAAAACAGTGGGTTCCACCGGGCAAAAGTGCTCCGAAGCGTCCAAAAACGCAACAATGGGTCGGAAAGGTTATGGCCTCCGTATTTTGGGATGCACATGGCATAATATTCGTGGACTATCTTGAAAAAGGTAAAATCATAACCGGAACATACTATTCATCATTATTGGACCGATTGAAAATCGAAATCGCTGAGAAACGACCGCATTTGAAGAAGAAAAAACCGCTTTATCATCACGACAATGCGCCTGTTCATTCATGCTTAGTTGCACAAGCAAAATTGCATGAAATCGGCTTCGAATTGGTTTCTCAGTCACCATATTCACCAGACCTGGCCCCCAGCGATTATTACTTGTTCCCTAACCTGAAGAGATGGCTCACCGGTAAGCGTTTTTACTCAAATGAGGAGCTCATAGCTGAAACTGAGGCGTATTTTGAAGACCTTCCGATCGAGTACTTTTCGGACGGTATCAAAAAGTTAAAAAATCGTTGGACTCGCTGTATCGACCTAAAGGGAGAGTATGTTGAAAAATAAAACCGACTTTGGCCAAAAAAACGTCTCCGTATTTCATTTTTCAGGGACTTATCAGACTGCCTAGTATGTCGACTTAAAAAATATTTTTTTTTTTCAATTCCAGTCCTTTTGATTGCGAAATTTATGATAATATTAGCAAAATTTATACTGAGTTCATAAATTGCGTGATTTTTACACAAATTTAATAAACAAATGCATTATTTGGGTAATCAAGTTAACAAGTGTATTATTCGGGTATTTGTCGACGGAAGATTTTTTTGTGCAATTTCAGTGCTTTTAATTAGAACCTTCATCATTTTAGCAACATTCATAATCAGTTTATGAATTTTTTGATTTATTTAACAAATAGAAGTAACAAATGAATTAATCAGGAATTGTCTATAGAAAAATTCTTTTTTTTTCATTTTAAACCTTTTAAATGGAAATATCTTGATAATTTCAGAGACATTCATAATTAGTTCATCAAATCTTATGATCTTTTAAACAAATTTAATTAACAAATGCATTATTCTGGCGTTTTTCGAGAGAAAAACTTGTTTTTTTTACATTCTCATCAGAGAAGGTATGAGATTTGTGTAAAATTTTACCCCCCCCCCCCCAGTTTTTGCCATATGTTCACGTTTTGAGGCCCCCTGAATCCAAGAAACAGGTTTTACGAATGTTTCTGTCTGTATGTGTGTATGTATGTCTGTGAATACCATACCTTTTGAAAAATTAATCTATTAGATTGGCCTTTGGTACACTCGCTAAGTGTGCTAAGCTAAAGGTCAAGTTCGTTAGCCTGCCATTTTGGATACAAATTTAAAAAGTGGGCACATTTTGAATATTTTTGAGACCAATTTTTTCAAAATTCAAAAATTCTCTGTACAAATATTCATAGTATTCTAAAATTCGAACAATTTATGCTAAAATATATTTAACAATTATATTTAACAAAAATATCGAATTCTGAAATTTTAATAGCAGTTAAAACAGTTTTTGATAATATAGTTTTCTCTTTTAATCAAAAATTTTATAAACAGATATCAGGTTGTCCTATGGGATCTCCATTATGTCCCATTGCTTCCAATCTTGTTTTAGAAGATTTAGAGAATAGAGCATTAGCTAAATTGAGTTTTAAACCGCTTTCTTATAAAAGGTATGTGGATGACGTCTTCACAATAGTTCCTACTGATAAAATTCAAGAATTAATTAAAGCTTTCAATAGTATAGAAGATTCTTTACAATTTACATTTGAATTAGAAAACCATAGCTCCTTAAATTATTTAGATATGTCAATTATAAGAACAGAAAATGGAGTTTTAATAACCAATTGGTACAAAAAAAACAAGGTCTTTCAGAAAGACTAAGAAATGCTTTAAAAAAATTTGATGTTAATGTTTATTTTAAAAATAACCATAAATTAGAAAATTCTTTAAAAACAAAAAAGATTCTGAAATAATTGAAAATTTATCAAATGTAGTTTACTTAATACCATGTAAAGATTGCAATACAATTTACATTGGTGAAACAGGTAGAAGGTTGAAAACAAGATTGGCCGAACACAAAAGAGATTGTAGATTGGGAAATTTAAATACGGGTTTGTCACAACACTCATGGAATTTTGATCATTTATTTCATTTTGATTTTGATAATATATTTTAGCTAGAGAAAACAACACTTACAGTCTGTCAAGTTAAAGCGTGGGTGGCTTTACTCGCAGTCGGTAAGGTGTATCGACATGATTTTGGTGTCAAAATATTAAGAAGAGCTCCCT
>NC_046661.1:3744669-3746854 GCF_010883055.1 Belonocnema kinseyi | reverse complement strand
GAAAATGCATTTTCATATTTGAGAATCTTTCAAATACTATGAAATTGTTGCATGAAAAAATGTAATTTTTGGATTTTCCATTATTTTCTATGCTATCAAAATTTGAATTTTTGATTTTTCAAGAAAATTAAAAAATTTGTTATGATACTCTTGTAGTGTATTTAGAAATCAAACTTTTTCTTCTCTTGCCTTTTTTCAAATCGTCCGTTATTTGGCTTAAAGGGTTCATTTTCGTGTGTGTTTCTGGAATCTTGTAAATGCTATAACCCTGGTAATTTTTGATTTTATGAAAAAAGTCGTTAGGATAAATTGTTTGACCCTTTAAATAATATAAATAACCGTACACAGAATTCTTCTTGAATTTTGAGAAAAGTGATCTTGAAAATATTCCAAATGCGCTCACTTTTTGAATATTATTATCAAAATGGTTGTCTAACAAACTTGATCTTTACTTTAGGACACTAAAAGAGTGTACAAGAGGCCAATCTAAAAGAATTATTTTTTTTAAAGGTATCGTGCTCACAGAGAAACAGGCATACATACATACAAACAGACTAAAAGACAGACACATTCGTAATAGCCTATTTTTGATTATTTTTTGTGCGGTTAAAATTTAAATTACCAATTTTTTGAAAAAATTCAAAAAGTTGTTATGATAATCTTGTAGGGATATCGAAAATTAACATTTTTCTTTCCAAGTACTATGAACAAGTGCACAGAGAATTTTTAAATCATGAAAAAATATGGACTAAAAAATTTTCAAAATATGCTCTCAGACATACAGACAGACACATTGGTAAAAACCTCTTTCTCGGATTCAGTGTGTCAAAACGTAGACCTTTTGACAAAAACTGGGGGGTCATATTTTACACAAATTTAATACCTTCTCTGTTGAGAATGTAAAAATTATTTATTTGTTATGAATAATTTTTTATATATCTATTTTTGGTTTCAATCGTAAAAAATTGCATTAAAAACATAAAAAATTTAATTTTTCGAAACACCACACACGAGACGAAAAAGGAATTAAAAGACAAAAGTTGTGATAAGAATGTTCCCACGCAGCGGGCAGATTTTTCTTACTGTTAATGATGTTTTTTTATGATTAAATTGAAAACTACGCATCCTATCAAAAAGTGGTTAAAATACAAATTTGTAGGTCTTTTTCGAATGCACAATTTTTGTGTACTCGTCTTTTACCGTATTTTGCATGGTTTGGCCGAAAAATGTAATTTTTGGATTTTTCATTATTTTGTATACTATCAAAATTTGAATTTTAGATTTTTCAAAAAAATTAAAAAAGCTGTTATGATAATCTTGCAGGGCATTCAAAAAGCAAAATTTTTCTTTTCTTCAATTTTTTTATATCGTGCGTTATTTGACTTAAAATGTTCATTTTCTTGTGTTTCTTGGAATTTTGTAATTGCTATAACTGGTCATTTTTGATTTTATGAAAAAAAAATTAGCATAAATTTAATAGGAACAAGTTGTTCAACTTATTTCGTTCTTACGATCAAATTTAAAAAATAAAAGACGGATTAATCCTAGTCAAAAATTTCTTTAATTGTCAAAAAAAACATACAAAAAACGTGCGACGTTTCGACCACATCTGTTGGTCATCATCAGGCAATTATACCTAATAAAAATACATTATAACAATTATTTTGAAAAGTTACAAAACAACATGTCATATAAAAAATCTAAGTACAAAAAATTCTTATTACCTTAGAAAAGACAATCATTAAAGTCGACATGAAATTAGGAAACCTCATAAATAAAAAGAGGTTCCTAATAGTAAAATTTTTACATATTTTTAAAAAACCTTGGAGCGAACCATTGTAGTCAAAACGATGGATCAACTGTGATTAGTACATAAGTCGTAGGTAATGCTATAAATTATATTAACATGTTTTCCCATTAGAGGGCGCAATCAATTACAATGAGAATAGGGCGCCAAAGGCATTAGGGATTTGAAAAAAATTCAATTTATTATACTATGGTAACATTGAGTGACATTAAGTACTTGTGTTTTTAAATTTATAGAAAAGTTTTTATATTTATTAATAAAAATGGATTCAAGAAGTTTCCTCTTATACAGTCTGTCAAGTTAAAGCGTGGGTGGCTTTACTCGCAGTCGGTAAGGTGTATCGACATGATTTTGGTGTCAAAATATTAAGAAGAGCTC
>NC_046661.1:3737580-3744569 GCF_010883055.1 Belonocnema kinseyi | reverse complement strand
GAACTTAAAAAAACGGTAAGGCTGCTCAGTAGACCGTATGTGTAAAGTTAAAATCATAAAAAAATATTGGAAATGAGCAAATTCAGTTAATGGAAAAACGACAAAAGTTGCAATTAAATGTTAATTACAAAAAAAACTTTCAGAGAATGCGCTTTTTTTAACGGGACAATGAAACTACGTCTGTTTTAATACCAATATAAGTTATGATTTAAAATAATATACATTTATGGGAATGACATAAAAGTTTAGGGATAAACTCGAGTGCGAAGCACAAGATACGTGATGAGAATGTGTTCGTTTAAGCCGAAGGAGCTTTAACAAAAGAGAATTCACAATCACCAAATTACTGTTGTCGATGTTTTCACCTTTAGTTTTAAGAAGTAGTAGGCTAGATTACAACTAGATTACTTCAAAATACTGAGATTAATCGGAATTACTTGAATTGCATCGGATTATTTTCGTATTATCATATTTTAATAATCAATATAATTCATTATACAACATACAGTAAATATTTTCACTAAAAAGTAAGTTAGTAAATGATTGCGGGAGATAAACTAACTTCTGATAAAATAGATTCGGTGAGTTCTATTTAAAAATAATTGAATGAATTAAAATTTCTTCATTAGAATAAGATTTATTTGCTAAAAAAAACTTTATATTTCATTATGTCATTAAAATATTTAATCATTAGGAAAATAAGAACTACATTTCTTCGTATGGATTCGCTTATTCTTAAGATATATTATTTAATGAATTATCTAATACTCAAATTTCTTTTTAATTCCATCTTTTCTAGTAGGTATCATCTAAAATTTAAAGGATAACGCAGAAGAAGGAAAACTCTGTGGAATAATTTTAAAAGGTAAATAAGTCTGCTCAACTTTTACGAAATCGATATTATTACACACTCACAATTTTATTACAATAAAATTTATTATTCGCGTACAGACATTAAAACACTCAGGTACGAGAAAACGGTCTTTATCAGCTTAAATAATAATAATGAAGATATTTTTATTTATCAATAAAATGTAAGAGAAAATTGTAATATAAGTTTGTCATTGTCTTACTTTACTGTAAGTTACATTATTTAAAATCAGGAATTTTCCAATTGTCTCATGACAATCATTTATGTTTCTCAACATCATAATCAACAACAGCTTTTGATGCTTTGAGGTATTACGTACCAATTCGAATCCTATCTGAAAAAAGTAGTGTTAAAAATGTTAATATTCTTTTATTATTCATATTTTTTGTTCTTCTATTAACAAGAAAGAAACTGCCTCTAGATAAATCGATTTTTATCCAATCGGCAAGTTTAAAAATATATATAGTGTATTAAATTACGCATCATCACAATGAAGCTCATTTAATTTCTTTTAAATTAAAATAACATCATGAAATGTTGAAAAATTATGTTTTATGAAGAAAACCTATTGAATCCTTAAAAACTTCTATAGTTTTTTATTATATTAGGTCGGTGCATTGACTACCATTAATTCCTGCTGAGTTTTACTGGTTCGCAAGAACACGAAAAATAATGCAAAGGACATTTTTATTTTACTTTTATTCCTTAAATAAGGAAAAATCTTATGAAAAATACTGTCATATAATTTGAAACAAATCCACTAGTATTCAGCAACATTTGTTTAAAGAAACAATCGAAGAAAAGGTGAACAGCTTGAGACATAAAAAAAGTCACGAACATAATGAACTGATCAGGTTGATCAATTCTCACCACAATCTGCATAGAAATATTGTATGAAATAATTTTTAACTAAGTGTTTTTGTCAAAATCATTCATAAGGTTAATTTTAATTAATAACATTTATAGCGTTTCCTAGACCAACTTTTAACAATTTACCATTGCTCCTTGAAAACACATAACCACCAATGAAACTCTCATTGTGAAAGTTAAACAAGTCGCGAAACATGATTCGACGTTGTAGGTGAATCTAGAACAAAAAATTCAATCAAATCATATTTTGATATATTTTTCATTATTCTTCATATCTAATTTGCGCATAAATACGAACACAATTATATCATTGTATAACTTTATATAGGATATAGTTCCTTTTGCCATTCTTTCATAGACTTCTTCAGTACAATTTTGAAAAATGTAATTAGTTTCCCCAAGATTCTTCAATAGATGTCTACCAAAATTGGCGCAAAAGGTAAAATACAGTTTTGAACTCCAATGTAATTTCTAAATTTTTATGATTATAAATAATACCTTAAAACTAGAAACATCGTGTTAGCATGTTTTTCAAAAAGGTATAGCATCATATCGAATGGCATGACAGTGCCAATACAGTAGACTCTTGCTATAGCTAAGTGGATAAAAATAGTGTAATAACATTCATCCTTGTCAATGAAAACAGAATTCACATCATACATAAAATTTTTGGTTTATGATTCGTTTAGTGGAATAATAAGATCCAAGCCAACTGGTGCCAACGTCGCAGGATTCGTCGTACCTAAACGTCGTACAGGATTCTTTTAAGGATATTGATCAAAAAGAGCCAAAAGGCAAATATTTTAGATGACAGTAGCACTTTCAAACAAAAAAAGAGATCTCTTTTAGATCGTTGTATTTATATGCGCCTTCACATTCTGAATTTTCTACTTAATTAAGTATATTTAAAGAATAAATTGCTCAAAGCTCTGTAGGATGTGAGGTACACATTCTCATAATGACAGGTCTTCTTTTAGATTTTTTACGAATCAGGAGTAATAATAAGTCCTACTGAAAACTCGTACAAAGAAATTTTGTAGGATTTTTCAAAAGCTAAAATTTCTCTTTGATATAATAAAGATATAATTTCTTTTTGATACCCCAATTCGGCATCCTACTTTCGAAAAATGTTATAACTAATAAAATATATTGCTTCTATATTAGGCTAGATTCACTCCGATCATACACATGCAATTCTATTTGCTGCTCTAAATTATTATTAATCATTCAAACTCACATAGTAAGAGCACCTATATACGGACACATTTTAAAGCTCAGATTAACTTTACCCAGGATTGAATCTGTATAGTGAGAATATTGGATGAAAAAATGTTGAATATAATATTCCGACTTATATTTTTTAATCGATTTTAATGTTTTTTTTAACCGAAATGAGAGCCGCTTTTAAAAAGTATAAACTTTGCAAAACTGAGAAATTTTTAAGTTTCGAAAGCAAAAAAATTATTCTTTGACAGACCAAAATTTTCACTGACTAAACAAAAAATTCTATTGGTTTAACAAAACGTTTGTTTATGAAACCCAAAATTGGTTGGGAACATGAAAAAAATTTATTATTTATTTAATTTCAGATATTTCATAATCTTTGTCGCTTATTATCCTTATGTCTCCCAGCCAGAATATGTTATCGGTGTTTTAGACATGGACGTGTTAAATCCATTTGCAACAACCTACGCTAAATCTACTGCGATGAAAAATCGCACGAAGAAGAAATACACTGCCTCAAAGCTTGTGCCCCCTCCCCTCAATGATTAAATTGTAACGGGTCCCATTGGGCAAGTGCTAAGAGCTGTCATTATTATCAAGACTCAACAAATTCTCCATGACCCCCTACCTGATGAAAACCTATCTCAAAACTCAGGAACCCCTTACTTTAAACTCTCCAACTGTCTATCCTTAGGAGATGTAAACCTTGAATTCAAGCAGACATCGAAACCAAAACTCCACAAAACAACCCATTAATTGTACTATAAATAAACCTTCACCTTTAAACCATCAAACTTATTCTGCCTCCTACCCCCACCCCTCTCACCTAGGAACACAAGTTTTTCTCAGCCATAATCCTTCTCCCACCTGTACACACGAGAACCCAGCTCTTCCGGAAATGGGATTTGCCTTCAAAGTCAGCAATCTCATTTTTCTTTAAGGCCATGTAACGAGTATAACATCTGATCAAGTCAGCCCTAAGATCAACATTTTTTCACCCATATTGAAAAATAAAGGTTTAAATAACGTGGAAATTTTTTTCGGGAAATATTAATAAATATTAAAGGATTGTTTGTGGCCTTGCGAAGAGCTGGAGGAAGAAAAAAGATTATTTATGAACATAATGATTATCGACGGACGAATTTAGGTTTCACGCCAAAAGTTTAATTTCTAAATTTTTCTGTCGGTAATCATGCAATCAGTTTTACCCACAGATTTGTAGAAGTTCGAAGTTGTATACTCGCTGCGCTAGGGCTGCTTTGACACATTTGATACGTATGTCAGGCCAAATATGTTTATTTGCATTTCAATTGTAAACATTAGTTATTGCATTATTTGTGGATAATGTTCGTGAGCGATTTTGGTTGTTTTGCCCCATTTCGATAAACATAAACCTCATAACTAGCCCATTGACAACATTGCAAATTGATTTTAGGGTTTTACACCAGCACGATCGATATTTATCTAAAATAAAAATTTAAAAAAAAACTTTTCCCACTATTCTAATTATTTAGGGCCAGAGACACATTCCGGCATTCCTACAATTCAGTTCAATAAAAATGAGGTTAATGACTCAACGAGTGCACGTGTTCCATTGCGAGTGAGAGTTCCTATCTTCTTGTAAGTTTTAAGAATTAGACGCCCTTCTGAACTGTCTTGAAGAATATCTTCTATTTTTGGCAAATCTTTAATTTTCTTTCACATTCGCTGTCCGATAAATGTATCATCAATACGTGGTATACGATTTTCCTGCTCAGAATCACCTTCAGAGTCCATACCGCGACGGTAGATAGAGGCAAGAAACAGATCCGCGGAAGAAACAGATCTAGAGCAGGAAGTGTTCAGTACGCCGAAAGAAGAGATAAAGGAAAGGAAGGCAAGGGGGAAGTATAAAAAAACTATAGAAAAGGAAAGATTAAGTGCAAAAAGCGTAGGTTCAATCGAGGCTTTTATCAAAAGGAAAAGAGGGGAGAGGGAAAGCAGTGAAGAGAAGGAAGATATCGGGGCGAGCACGAAATATCAAAAGATGTTTAGATCGCAGCCAGAAAAGCATAGTTTGGTTAGGAAGAGTGATAATAGTAAGGGGGCTGACGGAAGCGGAGATGAAAGTGAAGTTACGATGAAACAGGTAAGACTAAAATAAATTCGCAAAGTGATGATAGAGGTAATGGGGATTTATGAAGAAAAGCAGGAGGAAAGGGGAGAGGAATTAAAGAAGGAAATTAGGCGGGAAATGGATGAAGTTAAGAAGGAAATAAAAAAATGGGGAGAAATTAGGGAAAAGTTAGAAAAGAGCATGCAGTCATTAGAACAAAAGCTAGAAAAGCAGGAAGAAGATAATAATAAAAAGGTAGAGATGCAAGATAGGATGAAGAAACTTGAGAGCTCGAACCGGGATTGCGGTGGGGGAGAGAGTGGGAACAAGAAGATGAAAAGGCTGAGAAAAATAGAACAAAGAATGGAAACGAAAGAGAGTGAGGCAGCAACTAACATATTGATAAAGGGTATAAGATCAGAGGGGAAAGAGCTGAAGGAAGGGGTGGACGAAGTACTAAAAAGGATTGGTGCTAAGGTAGAGATAGAGGAACTGCGAAATGTAGGAAGGGAAGTGCGAAGAGGGGAGATAATGGTACTGGTGAAATTAAATAAATGGGAACATAAGAGGGAGGTGATGATAAAGAAGACGTTATTATATGGAAGTCCAGAGAGAATAGAGGATGATTTGACATGGGTAGAAAGGAAAATGTAAAATATATTGAGGAAAATAGTGGAAGAAGAAAGAAAAAAGGGAAAGAGAACATGGGTTAAGTATGGGAAAATACAGATAGAAGGAGTGTGGTGGGATTGGGATGAAGAAAAGGAACACACAGTAAGAAATGAGGTGCAGGAAAACTAGGAGAGGAAGGGACAGAAGATAGGAAAATAAGAAATAGTAGGAAGGAAAAAAGATGAGAAACGAAAGTAGGGAAGAATGGAAGATTTGTTACTGGAATATAGCTGGATTGGAGAGAAAGGATAGGGAGTTTATGAGACATTTGACACAATGGGATGTAGTCATAATTATGGAGACGTAGCTAGATGAAAAGGGATGGGAAAGAGTAAGGGAAAGGTTACCAAGAGGTTACAAATGGCAAGTGCAAAATTCAAAGAGGATGAAAAAATATGGCAGAGCAATGAGAGGAATGGTGATGGGAGTAAGAAATGAATTTATAACAGGGAAAGATAAGAAAGACAGGAAAGAACAAAAAGAAGGATTAATGGTAGAAGAGTTAATGATGGGAGGAGAGAACTGGTAGGTAATGGGGGTTTATGTGAACGGTGATATCCAGGAGAAAGCAGAGGAGATGAAAGAAATTAATGAAGAAAATAAAGAAGAGAGTAGGCTGATAATAGGTGGGGATTTCAATGCGAGAACAGGTGACAGATGAGGAAGGGAATGGGAGATTAAAGAAGCTCAGGAGATGAAAGGGGAACGGTAATTGATTATGTGCTGGTGGATGATGAGGTAAGAGAGAAGGTTAAGAAACTAGAGATAGGTGATTATGTTGATTCGGATCACTTTCCTTAATAGTGACATTAGAGGGACAAATAAGTAAGAGCAATATGAATAAAAGGGGGGCAAATGTAAAACATGTAGGAAAAGGGGATTAATCAAGTGGAGGAAAAGAAAAGTTTAGAGAAAAGGTCAAAAATATCAAAATAAGAGAGGGAAATGTGGACGAGAAGATGGAAAAAATAATAGGAGAAATAAAAATAGGATTAGAAGCACATTAGAGAGAACAGTTGTAAAGGGAGGAAAATATGGTAGAGAAAGCGATGAGGAAGAGAACATATCAAGGGAAGAAATAGTTAAGGTTTTAGGAATAATGAAGGATGGAAAGGCACCTGGTATAGATGAGATTCCAAATGAAGTATGGAAATATGAAAGGGAGGAACTAGAGGAATGGACATGGGCAATGTGTAATGGATTATGGAGAGGAGGGGGGTGGCCAGCGTTATGGAAAGAAGGAGTAGTTATACCAAT
>NC_046661.1:3730089-3737553 GCF_010883055.1 Belonocnema kinseyi | reverse complement strand
TTGATGCCAACGCTGTATAAAGTATATGTAACTATTTTGTCGGAGAGATTGAAGATAGAAGTTGAAAAAAAAATCAAGTCACCGAATCAGACAGGGTTTAGAAAGGGAATAGGGGTAATGGACATCATCTATGCTCTCAACTATCTAGTAAATAAGAGAATTAAAAGGGAAAAAGGGGCAATGATAGCAATGTTCGTGGACTTAAAGGCGGCGTTTAACTCATTAGACCGAGGCGAAATAGAAAAAGTAATGGTAAAAAAGGGGATAAGAGAGGGATTAATAAACAGAGTATTAGAAATGTTTAGAAAGACAAAAAGCAGTGTAAAAGTAGGAGAGCAAGTAGCGGATAGTTTCTGGTTGGTGAGAGGTGTGAGACAAGGATGTCCTTAGAGCGCACTTTTATTTGATTTATTAATATCAGACTTGGAAGAAGAAATGATAACAAAAGTTTGGCGCGGAGTTAGGATAAGGAAGCAAAATATATATACACTGGCATACGCAGACGACACAGTGTTAATGAAAGAGGATGAAGAAGGGATGGCGGGATTAATTACAGGATTTGAGAAATACTTAGATGGGAAAAAGCTGAATGTCAATGTAAAAAAGACAAAGATAATGAGGTATAGAAAAGGAGGGGGAAGGAAAAAAGAATGGACAAGGAGATGGAAGAGAATAAAGTTAGAAGAAGTAAAAGAGTATAAATATTTGGGCTATATCTTGCAAACGAATACAAGAACAAGAAAGGTATATAAGGTGGACACTAGGGGCAGACTGGACGACACCAGGATACATGGTGATAGAAGAAGCGCAAAGGGACAAGTTAAGTATTAAAGCGGGAAAGAAGGCATGGAAATTTGAGACCAAGCTGTGGGAGCGAAAGGGAGGGGAGTTGGCGAGAAAGTGTTTGATGGAGGTAGAAGCGAGGGGAGGGAGGGAGATCGAATTAACGAGATGGGAAGAAGAAAGGAGGGAGTTCTTTAATGATATAGAAATAGAAGACGGGACTGGAGTAAACTATGAAGAACTGGAAAAAAGGGAGAGGGAAAGGCAATTAGTACAAAGATAGGGGATGATTGAGGAATAAAAATACAATAAATGGTATAGGATGATAAAAAAGGAAGGCGTGCCAAAGTATTTAGAAAAGGGATGGGGAGAGAGAAGGTGGATCAGAATAGCAAGATTCAGATTGAGAAACGAGGTAAGGGAGGGAATGTACTAGAAAAAAGAAGAAAACAGAAAGTGTAGAATATGTGAATGGGAGGAGGAAACATGGGAGCATGTATGGGAAGGATGCAGGAGAAGAATCGAAGATAAAGGAAGCTGGCAAGAGGATGTGGTTAAGATTCTAGGAGAGGATGGATTAGAAGAAGAATGGATGAAGGAGTTCGTGGGTGCTAAACGAGTGAATGAGAGAGAATTAAAGAATACATGTGAAAAAAATGCAAATGGAGGTATAAAAAGTGAAAGAAAAAGGAAACGGACGTCGGTTAGATTAGAAGCGTAAAGATTGTAAGTAATGGTAAAGTAAAAGTTAAGTAGACTAAGATGCGTTTGCGTTCTCATGCTCTCTCTCTCTCTCGCTTGCACTCTACTTTCGTTCGCTCGCTCACTTGTTTGCTAATAATTCCTAAATTGCGCTATCGCAGGAAATAGAGGTAAGGATCTAGATATAAGACTTATGTAAATAGTAGTAAATAATTGTATATAGAGAAAGGGTAAGATTGAAAAAAACATAGATATAAGCGGAAAGATTGTAAGGAATGGAAGTCATGTAAACCCTTAGGGGACACATTATGAATAAAGAAGATCTATAATTTGTATTCAAATTTCGAGCTTCCTTATATTTTCGTTTTGAAATGAAATAAATTAAAAAATTTTAATAAATTAATTAACTGAAAGAACAATATCAACTTTAGACAAACATTTTAGATAAATATAGTCCTATTGACAGATTACACTTCACTTTGACAGAGAAAAAGTGCACAGTTCACAGGTTATGAATTTCTAAAAAAAAATAAAAATCCAAAGGTAAAAAATTGAAACTCCTACCGTTGAGAGTAAAATTTAGGAAATAAAATCCAACACAATGCATTTCTAACCTGCAGAAAGGTATCCGGTAGCTTTTTATGGAAATGACTTTCCCATGCACTGATGAATTTCATTCGTAGGCCAATTGGCTTAACTAATTCCTTTACATAGATGGTCATAAATTTAGTTAATATTTTTTCATCTCTATCTGGTTTTCTAGAAAAAATAAAGGAATCAGATTAGTTACGAACTGCGCCATTATGCTACAACATCAGTGTGATATAGGTTAGGTACACTATTCCGGCTTACCTTTCATAACATCTATTAGAATTTCAAGTTCCCACTCTTTCAAAATATCCTCAATGGATTTCCTTTCGGGCTGTGGATTATTAATATTCACACTAATCTGCACAGTTTCCATTTTTATGGTTTACTTTCAATTGTCGATCAATTTAATTAAAGCGCTGGCCGGCCAAGTTCACTCAACACACACATAACCGTACAAGATCTTACTGGAACCATGAGTATCGCCGCGTTGAAAAATTAGAAATCTGGAAATCACTTTTTGAAAATCATTTATATATCGCTCTTAAAACACTTTTCATAACCTACGATACAGTTCTGATTGTAGAAAAATATAGGTGGGAGTCTTTTCGTCGATGAGCGCGTTGGGAAAGGATAAATTTAAATGCAATCAACGAGAATCGAATTTTTTTATACTTTACTTCTTTAACGCTCATAATATCTAAATAGGTTCAGGAAATCCTTATACGAGGTGTGAAATTACGGAAATATTAAATTGAAAGAATTTACTGAAAGAAATAAAATTACAAAAACAATCAAATGCATTCTGAAATATAGATGGGAAGGCCCGGCCTACTCTGAAAAAAGGTGGGGTGCGGGCCACCTTGCTCGATCTATATTCACTCTATGAAACTGTGTAAAACGTGCATAAGAGTGCGACTAAAGTATGCTTTATTGCACCAGTACGTCTAAAAAACATTTCGCGACGTTTTAATTAAATCTTGGCACTGTCTATCGTTATGGAATTATCCGCAATTCTTGCCCTGAACAAGTTGGAAAATGGGTTCAAGCTTAATTAAAATTTGTTTTTAAAGCATGTTGGTTTAACTCAATTGAGCATGCTTTGAAGTAAAACTACAGTTTACATATTACAAAAGTTTGATAGTTTCTATCTAGTTGTAGAATGTCTTTCTGTTAGTTGTGTATTACTTTAAGTCATGAAAACTTGTGTATAACTGAACAATATTCTTGTTTGTATTTAAAGTGTTTCTCTCTGAAAGAAATACATATTTTAATCTGATAATAGAATATACTGAGGACTCAACATTTATTTTTCTTCGTTTCTGCCAGATATGCTGCAGATCTTATAGTATATGCTTTTGAACGTATTCGAAAGCGCCATTAATTGTATCTGCAGTGGATACTATCAAATCGAAAATATCTTCGTTTGGCGGAAATCATTTGCTTTATGAATAGAAAGAAATGTTGTTGATTTAAAAGTATGTTTATCACGTTAAATAAAAGATTCTCTTGAAATTAAAAAAAATTTTAATTAAAAAATTTTCCAATTTTCTTTACTTTCAGGTAATCTTTTCAAAAGAAAATTGAAATTATCAAAAGTCACACCTGCTAGATCTATAAGTTCTGAATCTTTTTTCACAGATTTTATACCGCTGAAACAAAAATTAGTTTCACATTTAACAATTGGGATGCTCGGTCTAACTGATTTTTCAACAGTTTCAGGATTCGACGTACAACATTTTTTATTTTTTTTTTTTAGCACGAATACTTATGACACTTACAATTTCTGATATTTCCAGTTGAATTTCAACGTCAATGTAGGAAAAAATAGGTTCAGTATGAACATTTCTATTGCAGATAAAAAATTTTTCAGGTGAAACATACTCAACGCCAAAGAAAATCTCTACTTGACAACTTTGGTCGTGATCCTTTGGTTCATCTATTTCTTGATCATTTTGTGTAATTAGTACGTGGTAAATCTTCAATTTCACGGCCTTCAAGACTTGTACAAGTGTTTCTTTTGTTTTTATCCAGAACTTTATTCAACCTTCGCCTCATGAAACGATTATGCCTGCAAAGAGAATAGAGGGTTATGCGTAAATTATTCCCATTTTTGACACTTATTTTATACTTTCTGCATTATAAATACCTATTAATTGCTGTCTGTTTGCTCACTTCCTTCACTCTATATACTGAAGGAAATATTGATGGTAAATACCCAGCAAACATGGTTACAGAACAGATTTGTAACTGTTCTAGAACACAAAAGAACGAGTTCTAGAACAGGTTAGTAACAGGTTATGAATATGCGAGTAACTATGCCATCCCCATACGCTAGAACAACCGATCTGTAATATTTCTAGAACAACTGTAGAACTTAGGTATGCTGCATTGTAAAAAACTAGGACAATTCTATAACAGTTATATAACAATTCTAAAACTGCTATGTATCTAATATGGGACAGTTTTATGTACCCTTCACAGCAATATGATATCCCGGGGTGTTCGATTTAACCCCATGTGTGTCCCGGGTTATTCCAGGGATAACCCGTCGGAATATCCTGCGAGGCGGAAGCTTTGATATCCCCATGGATATATTTTGATCCGAGACACCGCGTACGCAGTCCAGACCAACAAAAATTATACGTTCCAGAATTCCACATTAGGGATATTTGCAAGGTTCAGCTCTCGTCCGTAGTGCAATGGAAAAGCCTCGCCCTCAAGGAAGTATGCTTCTCGCCGCCTCGGCTCCTGTCTTGAACACTCGACCCTTTATTTCAATTGCGAGAAAGGCAAGATTCAAATCTTCAAATAATAAGTTAAATCTTTTTCTGTCTAATTTTTTACTCATGAATCATGATTGATCATTTATACCATCATGAGTGTTAGACACATAAATATACGAGCTCATTTATTAAAGCTAGGATAGAATAATTATTTGTTTAACATAATAAATAATAATAAATAACGTACGATATCAGAATTTGATTGAGTTTTTATAAAAGTTTGGATTAAGTCAGTGTTTTTCCTCAGAAATTGCTATTTTAAATTTTTTAGATTATATTAGATTTACATCTTTTTCGCAACTTTAGGTTATTTTAATCATTTGCAGCGGAAATAGTTATTTTTAATATAAAATCATGAGACTTCAAAGAAGATAAAAATTTTTTTGTACAATTCAAGGTACAAGTGACGGTTTTTACTGAAAATGTTGATAAGGATTTCAAAAAAGATTAAAGTTTTTAGGACATTTTAAGGTTATGTTAACATAAATTGTTATTCATGCGATTGATTGGTAAAATTGGTCTTTTAATTTTAATTTTAATTTATTACTTTTTTCAGCGTAGGCTTTAGCCAAATTATTTTAAATGCGTAGAAATAATTTTAAAAAATCGAAGAATGCTTCATAATTCCGTTCGGATTGCTGCGGAAAACAAAACATTTTGTCCTTATAAGGACTAAAAAAGCTACATCATACGTTCAAATTATAACTTTAAGTATTGTGATTGCGAGATAGCTTTTCGCACTTTATTTATATGTACTTAAAAAAAAAAAGTGAATAGCTAATCAGCCGGCAATGTTTAGATGATAATTGGACTGCATAGGTTTGGAAAGCCAGGCATCCGAACAAAATTAAGGGTATTTTTCGATATTTTACCATTTTTTCTTGAACGTCAAAATAACTTGAGTTAAAACTAACCTAAGTGCGGCATAGTATATAAAATATTGAAGGCAAAATGTCAAAATTGCGTCTCGTCAAAACTCCATTATTTCTATGTAGGTGCTTACAGTTTTTTTAATTTTACTTCCTTACTTTTTTCAAGGTACTTTGTAGCCAAATTATTATGAATGTGTTGAAATAAATTTAAAATATCGAAAAATTCCCCAAAATGTCTTTCGGATACGTCAAATTATAAATTTAAATATTTTTATAGAACTTCCCACGAGGCAAAACATTGGAGAACGTCCTTACGACATCTTTACGATGTTGCGATGACGACGTGTGTCCTTATTGCAAACTTATCTTTAAATATCTCTAACATATTTCAATAAAAGAAAGATAATACTTAGGTACTTAGAACTCAGTGCACATGCTCTTAATGTGTCTCAATATATTATTCTACGATCTTTGATAAAATAATATATTTTTGTTTATATTGATAGAATTTCATTATTAAAAAACGTATAAATACTTTCATAAATGTTTATCTCTCTTCTGATAAAGAATATTAATATTCTTGAATTGTAATTACAAAACTGCGCTGCTTCTTTTTAAATAAATTTTATTTAGAAAAGATAACACAGCAGTACAATTTTTTCTTCCCGTTATTAGTTATGAAAGTAGCCATTTAATTATTTTATTGAAGGAATTTATCCTTTGAAGGTCCCCTTACTTTGGTATAACGTGGAGGTCCTCGTGGGGTTATTGAAGACCTCAGACGTAATTTTTGATTGCGTAGAAGCTTTTAATATTTTAGCGTGAAATTTTGTTGGACATTCCCTTTAGTGTCTTGTTATAAGATAATTTTACTTGTCAAATGATTTTTTTAAATTTTAAGATATTGAAAAGAAAAATTAAAAACTGAAGAACAAACTTCGTAAATTTCAATATAAAGTGTCAGAGAACTAACGACCCCATGGGGACATTCAAGGGTTGATGTAATAGTTTTCTACAGAACGTCGAAGTAACACTCGGATGGAACAATATGGATAATAAAGTTAATAATAATAATAATAATAATAATAATAATATAGGGGGTAGGGGCTTTGTAGATGTCAACAAACTGTGTGAGGCATAAGTTATACACTTGCGAGACTATTTTAACAGCAAATGAAATGTTCTGCTTTACAGTTCCATCTGTAAAGTGGATTTTGACTACAAGCCAGTAGATAGGTAAGGCCGGTTGTGGATACAGATTTTCCGTATGAATAGCAAATTTGCGGCTAGAGCGCAGAAGGCTGTAAAATTGGTTTCGCTTCTTATGCTGACTAATGAATCACAGTTTTGAACTATCTACACTATCGATATTGGAAATCAATACTTAAAAATCATGGGAATGGGTATTTTCAGCCCCAAAAATATGGAATAGGAGATGATATGATATACGATATCGCAATATTAGACTATTTAATACCTGCTATTCCCGGAATTGAAATTTTTCACCCAAAAATAATGTAATTTATGTATTAAATGTTTATCGCAATGATGCGTCATTGAAAATTTCCAAGATCTGCAACCACTTTCGTGCTATTATAACAAGTCTCGGTAAACAAAATTCCATTCTCATGACGTCATCGTCGATTCCTGGAATCCTTATCTATGTGAAATAAATTAATTAAAACTTCTGCTTTGATATTTGCCGACAGGGGCGTCATATTTCATATAATGTT
>NC_046661.1:3713925-3729989 GCF_010883055.1 Belonocnema kinseyi | reverse complement strand
TGTTACATGTATTACTGAGAAAATAAGGCATTATATCCTGCTTTTCCATACAGGTTCGAACGGGTTTCTCGGTAAACAAAATTCCATTCTGATAACGTCATCATCGATTCCTGGAATCCTTATCTATGTGAACTAAATTAATTAAACGTTCTCCTTTGATATTTGCCAACAGGGGTGTCATATTTCATATTATGTTAAACAGTTCTCGATAAACAAAATTCCATTATGATGACGTCATCATGATTCCTGGAAACCTTAGATTGGGAAGTAAATTGAATAAACGTTTAAAGACGCATTATTTTTTTCACTCTTATGTTAATTATTGCATCATATGGTGAAATACTACGCAAAAGTCTCCAGAAATTTGGCGGAGGGGGTAGGTGTCTATAAGAGGAGGCTGGTTTTTCTCTTTCTTCAGTTTGTTGTCGGATGTCAGATTGTAAAGAAGAAAAGCAACAAGAGCTAAAAAGTCGTTTAAACTTATTCCTAAAGAACATTCAAGAGCTAAAGCAAATCATTCAAGGGAGAACCGATATACAAACTCTAACAAGGAAATTTAAAAGGGTGAATCTTAAAGAAAAGAAGCAGTGAAGGAGAAGAAAAAAATGGATTTCCCACAATTAAACAAAACCGCTCGCAGTGAAGATTTTCTTCCAATAAAGAAGCTGAAAGACCTAGAAGTTAAGGGATACGAAATAACGGATATTAAGGAGGCTAAAACAAAATATGGAACGAAAACGCTTGTAATCATAGAAAACAAATTCACCGTTTTTCTACCTCAAAGAATGGCAAAACTGTTTGAAGAGGATAAAAATCTGTTTATGCAAATGAAGGTCTGTGAAGATCAGCATCTTGAAATGGTGTATTTGGGTGGATGCTTCAACTCCATTGAATGTGTGGAGAAAAATGTATAAGTGTGTGTGCAGTTTTACAATTATCGTTCAGTCTGTGACAAGCTTCAGTGAGATATTCATCATGCCGTATACTCCACGAAATCAAATGTTACATGCGATCACATGCAACTTGAATTCATCATTTACAAAAAAAATTATTGTCAGTGTTGAATTAAAAAAGACGGAAAGCTCGCCTCAGCAGTGAAACTTCAGGCCAGTCATCCTCATGCAAGTATAATCCTGAATCCTCAAGAGTGGAAATTGTTCAAATGTTACTTTAACCTCATGACACTCTTCTTTGATGGCCAAGAGAAGCAACAATGCATCGACTGTGGAAATTTCCATATAAACATGACTATATCTTTTGGAAATTATATAGTGGCTTTGGAGAAAATTCAAGAAACCCAAAAATATTATCCATTTGTACTGCAAGAAACAACGTTTGCTGTTCTTTAGGAAGTCAGCCCTTGTGTTGACCGGTATCTTCTGGATCTGAGTGTTATGCCGTTTCAACATACAAAAGATGTCATTATTGAGACCATCGCCGAAAGTGTATGGCGTAAAGTGAAATCACTATCTGTGAAAAATGTAAAATCTTATATAGGAAAAAACTATATAAGTTTAAAGAGTAAAGCAATGAAAAAACTTATATTTGCTAATCTTATGCGATTTGAAATTATATTTCTTGAAATGATGACTTTTTATAGTCAGAATGTGTGTGAAGAAGTGATTGAGAAATTACCAGAACTCAGATACGTGAATGGTAGCTTTATAATTAAAAAATTTCATGTATTGTTTTGGTAAGAAATATCTTAATAAAAATATAATTTAAAATAAATTCGCCTTTTTTTTCATTGACTAGATTAAGGGTAGGTAGATGTGTAAGTAAAAAAGACATATATATCCGAAAACAATCAACTTTATTCAGAAAAAAACTTAAAGTTGATACAAAAGATACTTACAAGGTAGACTTTTCTACCCAACTATTGCGTGAGTCATCGAAACCTAACCATTTCACAAATAGCTCATTTCCTGGCTTTTTCAGTACTTTTTAAACCAAATAAATGTTTGGATGTTTAACTTTGCCTAGTTCTTGATCATAAAAACTACCTACAATAGCTTTATCCCGATAATCTTTAAGCATATACGTCACCGATTTACTATTCTTAACATGGCTTACGGTAAATATTTCAGTTGTCCAATTCGGTGTGTAGCCTTTCTCAAAAACATGCATAAATTTACTTATACGCACTTTATCTCTAACTTTAAATTTCGCTTTCTCAACTGCATGTTTTACACTGTAATTTTTGTATACATCAAACAATAATTTTTTCTCTTTTTCTTCAGTAACATCTTTTGGTTTCATTCGAATAATCTGATGCCTAGTATCGTTGCAAGATGAAACTAAATATTTCAAAATATCGATCCACTTGTAATTCCCCTGTAAGCCAAATTGCATCCACATTTTATTCGATTAAACGATTAAATCGCTCGCAAATGGATGCTTTTAAATTGCTAAACGTCGAGTACAAATTTATCTTGTATCGTTTCATAAGATTTTCAAAATGTAAGTTGTAAAACTCTTTGCCCCTATCAATATGTAAATTTTTCGGTATGCGTCCTTTGTCGAGTACCTACAATAATTTAAGAAAAACAATTTTATCTTTATTTTTAACAAGTATAATTTTAAATGTACTGTATCAAATATTATTAAATTTTAACATACTGATGTATGTATATTATTTGAAAAGAAATTATATTAAATAATTTAAGTTGAAACATACTAAAATTAGAGAACTCATCAATTTAAATGTTAATATTTAAGAGATTTTGAGTGAACTTACCTTTTTTTATATGAATAAATTTAAATTTTCACGGCATAAAAATTGATTATTGGAAAATAAGTATAAAAATATAATTGACGTACATTTCTGTTGTTATATTGTCTATTTTTGTTTTATATTTCATATAAAAATGACTTAGGTACGGAGGGGATGTAGATCAAAAACATTACCACGTGTGTCAGATTTGTTTTGTTTTGATCTCGATATTGAATGAATTATCAAGTTAAA
Source organism: Belonocnema kinseyi (assembly GCF_010883055.1). Taxonomy (NCBI): domain Eukaryota; kingdom Metazoa; phylum Arthropoda; class Insecta; order Hymenoptera; family Cynipidae; genus Belonocnema; species Belonocnema kinseyi. Next base: position 3,727,024 of record NC_046661.1, on the reverse strand, counting down.
ATCATTTATCATTTATCTTAAATTTTGAATGTAGAATTAATCCAATATTTTGTTCGCTCTCAAGTGACTTTGGAAAGTAAAAAGAAGGAAAAGAGATAATCTTTAGAGTCATTACGTTTGATAGTACATATATTCGCTTATGAAAAAAGATAAGCGAAAGGCTTTCTGTACAGGCTAGTCGATGCAAAACCGTTACATAGGTGTCATGAGGAGTGGAATTCTAGAAAGTGAATTTAAAAGTGAAAGCTTTTGAAGGAACAAAAAGGGAATAATGTCGTTTTTTTAGTGGAATTTAATTAAGTTAAAATTAAAAACATTCAAAAGATTAGAAGGAAATTATTTCAAATTTTTTTTTCTTTACGAAAAATTGAAATTGAAATGGACAAAAAGGATGAAACCGACTCTGAGGGAGAATACCTTTTAAAAGGTAGTGGCAATACGGCAAGAATGTATCATTTGCCAGTTGGGGGTTACCTTCTCAGTTGTAAGTACTATATATTTTCCTTTTTTCCTTTCTTCACCTTCTTTTAAAAATCTCGTTTTTACCCTTTATCCATATCAATTTATAATTTTGTTTAAAAACAACAAGCAATAAAATGATTAAGTATATTTTTCTCAAATAATTATTTTCTGATTATCTTTCCTTTCGATATAATTTTTTTTCTCATTTGAAAAGAACAATATAAATTTGTCAAAAAGGAATTTTTTTACATACTAGGAAAACAATTATTTAATTATAAACTTTATCACTAAACAAAAAATGATCAGTTTTAAACAAAAATTTTTGATCTTTTTTATTTTTTTTTACCTCTTCTTTTTTAATTTCCATTTTTTAAATCCTTTTATTTTCTCGTTTTCTTTCAGCCCGATTGGGAAACACTTCAGGAAAAAAATTCTCCCATCAAGCACCTGTCAGCTATGTTGTGGACTCCGAAAGTAAATGGCCTCTGGCTATGGAGGTGCCAAATTTGCCATTTGAAAGGAAGACTTCCAGTGGGGCCCTTTGAGGAAGAGTCCGTTCAGCAATTCCACTATGCTACCTTCCAAAAACTGGCTCAATCTAGGCTCTTCGTGAATATATTTTTTGGATCATTTTCGGAATCAATAGTTATTCCTATTGAAATTCAGGAGGAGGAAGACGAGGAGAAATTGTGACAGGAAGTTGGTGGACTCTTTAAATATGAAGAGTCAGGAGATTCTGGGTTCGCAGGGGACGTGTCTGATGCAGAATAATATTCTTAAATATATATAATTAAAAATTTGTTATAAGGACAACCGCAGGATTTCGCCGGAAGCGGGTGCTAATCTGGAAAATTGCGCCCGCTCCCAGCGAAATCGCGGTAAAATTTCAGCTACAAGCACGTCTCACGACCGTGAGATAGGTCGTTACAGTCTGTAACGGAATGAATACGACAATCCGGCAAAAGTTTCGTGCACCCTGAGAACACGGAGTGATCCAAGGACTACCGCCTTCTGCAATTTTTCCCGCAAGAGTTTTAGCATATTGTTGACACACAGGGATGCTTTTCAGGCTATTAACGAGTGAAAGCTTGGCACCTCCAAGAGCGCCGATGATAAGGACGATTAGTTTAACAAAATATTCCGAGTACAATTGTTGCAACTCCCTTATGAGGCCTCTATACCTCTCTTTCTTTTCATTCTCCTTGGCTATGATGTTTTTGTCAGCTGGTGCCAAAAATTCGATAACGAACCTGGTTCGCTTCTCGAAGACAAGAAGAACCATGTCTGGCCTCGAGTGTGCAACAGAAACAATTGTCGAAAATATAAAGTTCCAGTATATGCGGCACTTTCCATTCTCCACAATTGACTCGATTTCCCTAGGAGCATTTGGAGGAGTGATATTAAGGTTAATGCCGTAAGAGAGACAGAGATGGTAATAAAGCACTCTTAGTGCCGCATTGTGCCTTTGAATGCAGGTCGTTTCCACATGAGTTGGAAAACTAGATAGTATGTGAGCTAAATAATCCTGTTGTGAAGACATTCAAGACTCAATATTCCGCGACCCCCTTGACGGCGTGAAATGTACAGTCGCGGAACGGAAGACTTAAGATGCATGCTTTTGTTAATGTGCATAACCTTCCTTGTCCCGATATCAAGGGATCTGAGCTCATTCTTCATCCATGGAACTACTCCAAATGAGTAGAGTACTACCGGGACGGCAAGCATGTTCGTTGCAGATACTTTGTTCGTCGCCGACAGTTCGGAAGACCAAATTTGCCGGATGAGACGTTTGTATCTGCTTCGGAGAGTATTCATTATAGATGTCACATACTGAATGCGGCTCTGTCGCACGCTTAGGTATGTATAAGTCTCTCCAGCGCAAGGGTGTCGTATAGCGCTTCTATCAACGAGCTCAGGATCTTCAGGGATGCCATTAAGTTTTCCTCGCTTCAAATAAACCCTGGCGCAAATGCCTAACCCAAATTCCATTCCAATTTCCTTAGTATATCGTTCGACAATCCCTAGAGCTAGATGTAGTTATTCTTTGTTTTTAGCATAGATCTTAAGATCGTTCATGTAAAATACATGAGTGACCTCGTACTTTCGATCTGCAGGTTTGTCGCACAGGTACCCGTCGGAACAGCGCAGTGCTTGAGATAGTGGCAATAATGTAAGGCAAAAGAGGAGTGGGCTCATGATGTCGCCCTAGAAGACACCTCTCTGAAAGGTGACCTTGTTAGCCGTCACACGATTTTTTCCAGATAAAATCTGGTTTTCCAAAGCAGCATCAATCTCTCTATGAACCTAGCGATTTGCGGATGAACCTTTGAGCTTTCCAAAAGGCAGATGATAAGTCTATGGGTGGTCGAATCGAAAGCTTTCTGATAATCAATCCAAGCCATCGATATGTTACGCTGGTAGAATGCTGCATCTATGCAAACACATCTATTGATGAGGAGGTTCTCCCGACATCCCGCCACGCCTTTCTTTGAGCTTCTGGAATCGGGTCTTCCGACTTTAAATATGAGGTGAAAATACGGGCTAAACGCTGATGGGTTGAAGGAAACTTCTTCCACCAGAAGGTTTTGATACAATCTGGTCCCAGTGCGGAATAGTTCGTTATCCCTCTTAATACTTTTTTCACCTCCTCGGTAGTGGTGGGTGGGCATTCTTGATCAGGTGTTATGAGGGCATCACACAGTTCCCTGAAGCTCTTTATATTTTCTGAGTCTTCGTCCAGTCTATGCTGCACTTCGTAGACTTTTATTCAAAATACTTCGACCTTCTCTGGTTTGGGCGGCTGGTCGACAGTAACTGGAGAGTCTTGGAAAAGTCGAGGTGGGTCAGAGGGGAACTGTTGATTTTCTCTGACCCACTTCTCCCTCCGCTCTAAACTTCTCTTAGCGTCAGATAGTATCCGTATTCTCTCAACAATATGCTGCTTGATGGTCAGCAGCTTCGACTTGTTAAGTGTGTGATAACGGGTCCAGAGTTCATGCGCAAACTTTCGAACCTTGGCAGCAAAACTCCTACCAGATGTGATCTAGTCAATCACACACTGAATGCGGAGCGCGTACTGTCTTGCCCAGCTTATCTTTATGTGCAAGTTGATGCATTCGTCTTTTGGTTTTATGATCAACCGTTGGTTTTGTTTTACGGTTCGCATCAGCCAAAGCTGTCGCTGCATTATACACACAATAATTGATAGCCCAGAGGTCGGATTCTTCGGAAAAATGTCCACAAAGCTCGTCATCAATTTCAGGCAGATCTTTAGGCTTGAGAGAAACCTTGGTGTTGATATTTCTCTGGGTCATAAAGCATAGCTCTTCCTCGATTGGATGCCTGCCCGCGGTTGGTCTTAGTGTCGCCTCTCTTTTTCTGTTGCCGGCTTGTTCTAGCTCTGGTAGAGTAGGCGTTCCGCTTACATAGCCCCTTTTTCGGAGTAATTCGGCATGGTTTCGCAGACGTTGCTGCGAAAAGTGCGATAGCTCCGGGTGTTTCTCGCACCACAGAGCATGCAACCGTGCCATGTAAACACGCTCAGGGGCCACACTCGCATCGTAGCATTTTAGCAAGTCGTGATTTAGTCGCTCCGTCCACCTAAATGTCCCGAGATTCCACCGTTCCATCGCATTGAATCCAGTTTTATTGGCTCCCCCAGCTCTAGAGTAAGCCCCGCATGCAAGGATAAGGCTGCGTACTCTGAGAGGACGCCCGGTATCCCAAAAGCACCGTTCTAGACACTCACCCAGGTATCATTCAGCTTTCGGCACGGTTTTGACACCTCCGCTGGGGGGTTAATTCCTTCGGGACCACTTATATATATTCTCGCAAAGAACAATCTTAGCTAGAGATTTAAAAACGCAAAATTTATCATCTTTTTAGTATTTTTTAGTTCAAAAATAACCTAATACCAGAATTTTCATTATACTGTAAAATTCTGTTTATAGATTATTTTAGGGAGGTTGACCAAAGAAAATGACATAAACAAGTTACATGTTTAGTATGTATTTTATAAGAAGAAAGGGTGAAAAATTGTATTTAAAAAAAGGGGCCAAATGTTAAGAAAAATCCACCCCTATGCAAAAATATAATATTTTTATATATTATATAAAAAAATATTTATTTATTAAAAATTAAATTGCTTACCTTTTTAAGCATTTTCCTATGTAAAATCCACACAAATTTTAATTCTGAAATTTATTTGTTAGGCAAATCCTTTCCATTCAATTCAATTTTTGAACGTAAATCAATTGTCCACTCAAAAAGTTTGACACACTTGACACTCGAGAAAGTCGTAAAAAAGCAGTAAAAGCTATGTCCCCATGAAGACGACACATCCTTTAAAATAAGAGGGGAGGTGCAACAGCATGCGCTGTTTTAGAACTAGTAGGTCAAGGCGCTAGAACCCTATTACTGAATACTTACCAGTTAATAGTTCTAAGAGCGGTAAACATTTGAATTAATTCAAATGAAACAAGACATTCAGTACATTTGGAAATTTAGATAGATCGTTATCATCAGAAAGAATAATTATTAATCATGATTGACAATAAGAAATTACATGACAACTCCTCTCTGCACCCCGAATTAATGACTTCTAATAGCTGGTTGTAAAGAATCAGAAGTTAGCATTTAAATAGCCATGTACACGTCAATCGACAAGAATCGTAAAAATGCATTTCTGAGAATTAGAATCTTATTATTTTAGCTTAAAATATAAGGGCGGCGCTTAAAACACCTTATCATGATAGGTTAGTTTAACAATAAATTATGTGACGTCAGCAACTCTATTGGCTAGAAGAACAATTCCCATCCTTTTTTGGTAAAAACCGAGGTTATAAATATATGCAAGAACATAGAAAAAGCTCAGATATTAATTGGTTTAATTAAATGAAACTTAAAAATGTCAACCCCGAATGACATCTTATTTATGTGAATGAAACTATTCTCTGCGACGGAATAGGACATTTAATCTTCATAAAAAGATCCTTAATATTTAAATTGAAGTTAAATAAAAACTATTGATTTATTCTCTAAATCATTGTGTTGTGTTTCTTATTTGAACCTTGACCAGTTCGCGCGGTTAGTGATTTTTATCCCTGAACATCATCAACGAATCCAGGATAAAACAGATCGACATCCACAAACCTTCAAATCGACAACAGCGGTAGAGGCGAAACATTGTACATCTATTGGCAGACTTAGGCGTTTAAACCCAATGCTCACAAGGAGGGCGACATGCGCACTGTGATTTGCTATCTCCTTTTCTACCGCAAGGAATATGTGAGTGAGTGCCGTGTTTAATGGCAACTAAAAACTGAGGTTGTTTTTTGTATCCTGTAAATATTGTCAATTGAGTGAATGAAAACAGTGGCAGACTGGGTACTTAGGGGCGCGGCCGGGGATCAAACTTTATAACAACATATATAACAACATTATAACAACTTTTTTAATTTAAATAAATCTAAAATTCGAATTTTGGTAAAACAAAAAAATAATGAAAAATAAATCATTCTGTTTCGTGGTCTCACTATGCAAGTTACAAAAAAAGATTAATTAAAAAAATAATGCAAAAAAAAGTACAAATTGGTTAATCACGGTTTAATAGGATGCGTAGTTTATATTTTATTGATAAAAAAAACAGCATAGAAAGTAGAAAAAAATTGAATTTTTGTGGCAAAAGACACAAACTATTAAAATAATAAATAGACGAAATTTATTCACCCACAAAAGAGCTTCAATTTCTTCATTAATCATTTTTCATGGAACGCGTTGTTTTTATTTTAAGCTTAGTTTCAATCTTAAAAAAAAAAAAAATATTAAATTATTCATTATAAATAAAATTTGTACTTTAATTTGCAATAACTGGATAAACATTCCCGGGCCGAGATACAACAACAAATTTAATTTGAATTTGATATAACAGTGTTGAACGTAATGTAGAAAAGTTCGCGATTTTGAAAAAAATCGAGGGCGAAGCACAATATACGTCATGAGAATGTGTTCGTTAAAGCCGAAGAAGCTTTACCAAAAGTTAATTCGCGATCCATAAACTACAGTTTTGTCGATGGTTTGGCCTTTAGTTTTAAAAAGTTTGTGCACAAATGTTGGGAAGTACAAAAACCGACCACGAAGCGTGAAGTAAATAAATACATTATGGAGCGCAAAGCGCAAGAAACCAAAAGTCGCGCACCCATATAGACTGCAAGCTTTCAAGTATTTTTGCCGCGAAGATTTAAGCTTTGATTTAAATAAGAAATTCATAATAAAATCAAAAATTACAAAAAATGTTAAAATTATAAAAAAAAAACAGTTATTATAGTAAATTATAGCAAAATATTGTAATATTTTACAATTTCCAAAATAATGAAATATATCCTTTGATCCGAACTCTTGAAATGGAAGCTAATAACTTGTTTTAGAGGAAATTTCGTCTAGTAAGTAGTCATTTTAATATAAAAATTGAATTTAAACTTAACAATGACTAAAATAATGAAATACAGCCGATAATTAATCGAGATTTTGCAAAAAATTAAATGAGTTGCCCCCTTTCATGTTTGTAAGCTAAAGTGAAGTCATACTTTTTACATAAATAAGTTGATCTGGAAACTCTCTCAAGGTACGTATAGGCGTCATGGAAAGTTGACATATGAAAAAAATCAATATATTAGCGGGCGGCCATAAAAATGCATATAGGTGTCCGATACATGTTTAAGAAATAAATGTATTATGGATTCCATCAGAAACAAATGAATTTAAAATTCCGTAATGAAGTATTAGAGGGCAATGTTTATTTTACTGGTAATACATATAGGAGTACAAGTGTAAATCGTGGATATTATTTGCACTCTTTCCATCGCAATCTAACATAAATGTATTTGTTCAAATAATATAACCTTTTTGGGACGCCTTGGAATTGTTTAGGGGGGCGCCAACCAAGGGGGCGCAGCCGGGAAACTGCGGTTGCGCCCCCATACCAGTCCACCCCTGGATGAAAACATAGTTATTCCTTTTGTACTTTTGTTCCAATAGGATTTTTGACGCTTTGGTACACAATATGCCATTTTTTCTCGCTAGATTTTTATTTTTCAAAATTCCAACGGTGAAGCTTACTTGACTTTGCAAAAAATTGATATAGCCTCAATTTCTGTCGTTGTTGTGGTTGTCAAGCACTGGCACTCACTCGCCCACTTCTCGCGGGAGAAAAGGAGATAGCAAATCACAGTGCGCATGTTCCATTCCTTGTGAGCATTGGGAAGTCTGACAATAAGGGTCGTTCACGCCTTGGTTTTTCCTTCCGTGGAAAATCTTAAAATCACGCAGGAATTTTAAATATTGTTAAACTTTTAAATGAAATAACCAAGTTTTTATAGTTAAAATTAAAAATTATGATAATGAGGTTCATTTTCCTAAAATAATGTAAAAATAAGAGATAAAATATTCAGCCCTGAATTGAGTATTTCAGAAATTGTCAAGTTATTACAGAGAGGTCGTTGTGTCAGTCGTAATCTTGTTTTTATTCTTACCCGGTGTTCATGTCCTGTGGCGCGTAATCAAAGAAAATATATTTCTGTAAGTGAAATAAACAAGTTTTTATGCTCTTGTATAAAGTAAATATTGTTTTAAAGGTAAAATTTCAAATACGTATAGGAACCGTCAGCTTACACCAACCTAACCTGCAAAATGCAATGTATATACATATATCTTGGTTTCAGTCTTTGAAGAAACAAAGTTCTGTTTTATAATACAAAGTAATCCCAAATCCCATAATAATATATTTTTTTCCAGATCGCAAACATGGATTAATCATATAAAGGCGAATGATATTCAATATTTTCCCTATTTCTCTAACTTACTCATTTTCTGTGACTTTTCTGTGAACACTTGGCAATTTCTGAAATACTCAATTTAGGGCTGGATATTTTATCTATTATTTTTACATTAGATTGGAAAAATGAAACTCATGATCATAATTGTCAATTTTAACTATAAAAAATTGGTTTCTTTCATTAAAAAACTTTACAATATTTAAAATTCCCGCGTGATATTCAGATTTTTCACAAGCGGAAAAACCAAGGTGGGAACGGTCTCGGGCAGCTGCCTGCCTGCATCAGGCAGCCAGGCAGAGGTGCACAGTTATCTTTATCTTATCTTTCGTGTACAGTTATCACAGTCCAAACGTATGCACGGAGATCGGTCTCCGTATTGTTGACGCAATCAGCAAAACGCAATGCATTCCGAGCTCATGGGACGTCACCCCACCCCTATCCGACTCTGAAAAAGATGGCCGGACCTTATTGCTAAGTGTTACGTCCTACCTTTCGGATCCACCGAATAATATAAAGAATTATTCTTTGGTTGGTGGATTCCTTTTCTAGACGTAAGGTTTGCTGCTGACTGGCGTTGATTTGAAAATCAACTACCGCGGTTATTTAAATCCTTATAATAATCACAGGTGATGAAATTAAGAATCTCACAAGTTACAATGTCATTTTAAATGAATAACTTTATTCACTAACTTTGCACATTAATCCATGGGACACACACACAACAGTTAATATAAACTTTTTATTATTATTATTATTAAATTCTATATATAACTTTACTTAATGTTACCTGACCAATGTTACCTGACCTTAATGTTGCCTGACCAATAGGAGCCCGCTAACGAATGCCGTAACGTATTAAGCTGACCACGTAGGCCCCGGCGTACGTGACTTTTAATAAGGCTACATTTTCATTTATACCATTTTATCTTATTAGGTATATTAAGCAAATTATTTTACCCTAAAATTAAAGAAGAAGAGAGAGAGAATGTTGAAGAATTTATACTAACACCCTAAATAACTTTAATAAGCAATTTCATAAAACAATTATTAATTTTTTATACGAATTAAAATTAACTCATATCCAACGATAAAGAAAGTTTCTTCTTTATCGACTGAGATTATAAAATCAACTAGTTTAATCGACGGCAATACGCAAGCCGTCACACCTTATCCCTTATTTTAAAAGTTGTTTTATTATTTAATATTAGAAGCAACTTTTATATTACTAAGAATTTCCATATATTTATTTAATAAGATTATCATGGAATTGTAATATGACGAAATTTGAATTCTTTAACCATGACAGTATTGAGGTTTGGCTCTGTAGATTCAAGATCCATGGTGTATGACCGAGAAGAAGAGCGCGGGGATAGGGGCAAGTAATGAAGGCTAAGGAAACTGTCAACAGCCTGTTAACACGTGTTGCTAAAAGGGCTAGTTTTAAAAATGGCACTTTTTTTCAATATAAAAAAAAGAAAAAAGGTATAATCCCTTGTTTTCTTACTAGTGGTCACACCCAGTGTAAGAGTGTGTTAAGTGAAAGTGCAAGTTAGGGAGTTTTTAAAATGTTGCTTTTAAAGTTTGTTCAATTGAAATCCAAGAAATAAAATCGAGTTGATTTCCTTTATTTGAGATTTTGACACATTTGAAATTTAATGTTTTCATGGCTGTCTTTAAAGCCAGTATAGCACTAAAAATAGAATTCAGGAATACTTTATCATCTTTTTTATTTATAACGACCGTACGGAAGATATACCTATATTTTTAGAGTAAACCACGGTATCGCCTAACTTTGGTTGTTCCTTTTTAAAACTTCCTATGTCAAATAACTGATTTTTGATTAATTCCTCATTATTTTCGGATTTTAAAAGTCCATCAGAGGACACAAAATAAGCAGTATTTCTTTTACCCATAATTATTTTATCTTTGGAATATGACAAGCAACTGATATCTTTTATTTAAGGATTAGATTCTATATGAGTTACTTTACTAATTTGAATGGAACTTTTCTCTGAGATAGGAATAGCCCGTCCGCAACCATCCTCACTCAATCTTAAAGTGAGGGCTTCATCAATAACAGAGTTGATGGCTTCACCAACAAAAGAGTTGGTGGCTGTAATAGAGCCGATCTCCTGATCATCGGCCCCTTCTTTTACCAGAGGAGCAGGATAACTCCTGATATTTTCAGGCAGGTGCTCGTTGACCATACTGGAACCGATGAGAGTAGGTCTGAATAGGACATCAGTATCTACCTCAACAGAGTTACTGGGGACTGGTACCCCGATTCCGTATAAATCCCTAACATCTTTAGACATCGATGACCAAAGGATCTCAATCCCCCCAGATTGTAGTGGTAAAAATCACCAAAAACGCTCTGATCTTGGGGCACCTGAGTTTTTGTTTTTTGTGAGGTCTTATTTCCTGCCTCATTTTTTCTGAAGACAATGGCCGGATTACCATTGTTCTCCTTTTCCTCTATTGAGACAATGGCAGGGTTACCATTGCCCCTAGGATCATTGGCCAACGGCCAGCTAACATATGGCAGCATTATCTTGCCTGCGTTGGGGTTCATCCTACTCAGAAAAATACTTCCTAATAATGCTTGTACACAAGCTTTCGTTTCAGGACTCTCTTCATCCTGTTCTGATAACAGACGAGCATGGCAGGAGTTTGCGTACGCAAAACATGATCTTCCATCAACATTACAGGGAGAGAGCCTTCTTTCTCCTCTAAATTATGAGGGTTCCTGCATAAGGCATCTGCGTTGCTATTAATTTTACCTGGTTTATAAACGATATCGTAGTTATACTCAAAAAGTTCTACTCGCCATATTCGTTTCGACGACCCTGCTGGGAGTTTAAAAATTTCTCTTCGCGTTTCCTCTTTAATGTTTCAAGTTCATTATCATGTATTTGTTTAAATCTACAAACTTGGATAAAATGACTTGATAGACTACAATAAGTACATTTCTTTCTCTCTTTCTCTTTTACAATCTTTTCAAAATATTTTTACAATAGCGTTGGATATGCCCAAATTCATTGCATCCATAACATTGTACGGGTCTTCGTGCTTGTTCATTATTAAATTTTTGTTCGGTTCTACCTTCAATATATGTGACTCGCCTATTGGGAATTTCGGTATGTTCGATTTTTCCTAAATTTTCTGAAATTTTAATTTCATCGTTCTTATGAATTCTATTCCAACTTTTCCACTGGAGATCGGCTTGGTTCGCAAGAGCAATAGCATTTTCTAAAGTGGCAATATCTTTGTCCCTAATTTGCGAATAAACATCTTTATCAAGACCGCGAAGAAAATTCCCAACCGAAATCGCACGATAAGCTTCACAAATTCCTACAGCTTTTTCATTTGGAGTATTCTCTATTATTTGAGACGTTAACTTATTTAAAATTTGATTCACTCGAGCTCCGTATTCAGGAATGGATTCTTTAGACTGTCTTTTAACGTTAGTCAAGTCTTGTGATAATTGACTTGAGTCTTCTTGAGGAGAATATATTAGCTCTAATGTTTTTAATATTTCTTCTAACCTCATATTAATACGATCCTGAATATGGATTCGAGCTTCACCGGTAATTTTTGTCCTAATTAACATTGTCAAATAAGGCAGTTCTAAAGGACTTATCATGGACATGGTAGCTCGGCAGTGTTCTACGAACATTTTGACTGACATATTTCTTCCTACAAATTGGGGAATAATGTCTCGTACTATTTTAGAAACCTTCGAAGGATCAGGGGTACTAGCTAAAGAAATGAAGGGACTTATTTGCGGGTAAGTTTGAACGGGAACCGCGACACTGCGTTCGCCACCATTCCACAAATCATTCCCGGCTGTCAAACTCATTGTTCCTTCTGAACGATTTGAAGCAGATACAATTTCATTTAATGGGGCTCTTGCGATACCATTATTATCTCCAGAAACGATATTATCAAAGTTTGTTTCGCTTGCTACGCTTCTAACGCTCGGGGGATCAGTATTAACTCTGATCACCTTTTGTTTCTTGGCTACAGGTTCACCACGCTTGGTGACCCTTCCAGCACGTCGTGTAACAGGCATTTTAATTTCAGTCAATACTCAAGGTGTAATATTGAAAACTTAATATCAGTCGATTGTATCTGTTTTCCTATTTATTTAATTACTCATTGTATCGCAATTATGTATTAAAAAAAAAAATAATAAAAATTTTAATTCTCAAAAATAAAATGTCATTACACTTGATTTTTATTATTTAGGATGATTATAATCCTCCTTGTGAGATTTATAAATTTCAGACAATGTCCATTTTTATTGACAGGTCATTTCAAAATACTGAATAATTTAGTTATTAAAACTCGAATTCTTAGATGAAATGCACAAAATCCCAAGAGAATTAGTTATAATTTTTAAAATCTTCAATTATATTTACGAAAGATTATTATTTTGAATTTAAGATTCTTTTACTCTCTATGATAGCCATGACTTTAAGGTTTAATCATTTTCTTAAAATCAGCATAGAACGCAGACTTTTAGTTAAAATTTGTTAACATTCATACTTCATATTTTATAAGTTTTAACATTCTCAAATAATTGATATTTCCTGTTTTCCGAATAATTTTCTATTATTTTCCTGCCTTGAGAACTGCTAAACACCATTACCTAGAATTAAATATATCTATTTTCTTATTTTACCTCAATGTAGGAAAGGGGAGAATTTAATTTGTCATATCGCACGACAATTTTCAACACTTTACTATCCACTGGGGGGGGGGGCAGTCTTGTTGTCCTTTTCACAGCTATGAAACATAGAACT
>NC_046661.1:3705561-3713825 GCF_010883055.1 Belonocnema kinseyi | reverse complement strand
TCGGATCCACCGAATAATATAAAGAATTATTCTTTGATTGGTGGATTCCTTTTCTAGTCGTAAGGTTCGCTGCTGACTGGCGTTGATTTGAAAATCAACTACTGCGGTTATTTAAATCCTTATAATAATCACAGGTGATGAAATGAAGAATCTCACAAGTTAAAATGCACAGGTGATGAAATTAAGAATCTCACAAGTTAAAATGTCATTTTAAATGACATTTTAACTTGTGAGATTCTTAATTTCATCACCTGTGATTACTATAAGGATTTAAATAACCGCGGTAGTTGATTTTCAATTCAACGCCAGTCAGCAGCGAACCTTACGACTAGAAAAGGAATCCACCAATCAAATAATAATTCTTTATATTATTCGGTGGATCCGAAAGGTAGGACGTAACATTTGTTAATATAAACTTTTTATTATTATTATTGTTAAATTCTATATCTAACTTTACTTAATGTTACATATAAACTAGATTCGACGACTCCACTAAGTTACGCGGAACTTATACATTTTAGATTCTACTTTCTATATCAAATATTTAATATTTAAGATCTCGAGTGACGCGGGTTCAATGAATATCAACGATTCAAGGATATCTGCCGTTCCTCCCCGAGTCACATATATTTATAACCTTGCATTTTTGGATTACGTGCAAGGGTAGCATTAGAGTAGGGGAGTCAAGTGCAAACCCTTGACGTTGAGCCTGACCAATAGGAGCCCGCTAACGAATGCCGTAATGTATTGAGCTGACCATGTAGGCCCCGGCGTACGTGACTTTTAATAAGGCTACATTTTCATGTATACCATTTTATCTTATTAGGTACATTAAGCAAATTATTTTATCCTAAAATTAATGAAGAAGAGAGAGAGAATGTTGAAGAATTTATACTAACACCCTAAATAACTTTAATAAGCATTTCATAAAACAATAATTAATTTTTTATACGAATTTAAATTAACTCGTATCCAACGATAAAGAATGTTTCTTCTTTATCGACTGAGATTATAAAATCAACGAGTTTAATCGACGGTAATACGCAAGCAGTCACACTAAGAGTTTCAATGTGCGAAATTTCGTCGTATGGCGGCGCTTCTCGCACCTGGCCCTACTTCAACATGGAATACAATGGGGAAAGTATAAAAAAAAACATAAAAATGTGAACATTTAGTAAGTTTAAAGATGATTCAATTAAACATTTATTATTTTTTTTAGCACAAATATTTCTAGACTGTTAATTACATGCATACAAGAAAAGAAAACTGTGAAATAATTATTTCTCAATTTAGGTAATTTTCATAAATAAGTGCAACTGATTTAATTTTATATACTAATAAATACACTAAATTGTTTCAAATACATCGAATTTTGTTTCTAAATTAGTCTTATTCACAATTTGTTGAAGAAGGGAAATACATAAATATATAAAATGTGGAAAATATACATGTTTGTATTTCTAAATGACATAATTATATACATTAGAGTGTTAAAACAATGCATTGTCCTATCGATAGAAATCTCAGAGTATACGCTAAAGATTCTCAAGGCTCTGAGAAGCTCTGAGAAATTCTCCGCAGGCACTCAGGTAGATATACTTAAAGGTCCAGGTAGCTCGTTTAAATGTTTAAAAGCTTAAAAATGTCCTTTCCAAATTTGAAATAGAAATACGATAATAAATAACAAGCAGAAGAATTAATAGAATTAATAATAATACGAATTAATAGTACGTTTCTCGTAAATGGAATGAGATACACCAAAAAATACAACATTTTTGAATTTTTTTAAGTGTCTACGAAATAAAACCATACTAATAACTTTTATTTCCCATCCCCTTCACCCTTCACGCAGCCCACCAAAAATGCAAAAACTACATTTTTACGTTTTATTGGTACTTTTCAGCAATTTCTGTCATCTTTTCCATGCAACTAATTACTAATGGATGATTTAAATATTCACCATGACTTTTTAAACAGTATCCAATTGTTTAAATAAATGTAAAATTATTTGAACAATTATTTACTCCCAAAAAATGTGAAAAATAATCGTATGTTTAGATTAAAATGCAATGATTTGTCATTGTTTGAAACAGTAAATTTTTAAAAAAATATTGTCATTTTTTAAACAATTATTTATTGTTTATTTTGAGATTATCTAAAAATTGAGCCAGAAATGTCCACTTTTTTCAAATAGGTATCCTGTGATACTTTTTGTAGAATAATTAAATAATTTTGAGACACTTCTTCAAATGTTTAACAAATTTCTATTTATTTATTATGAGATTTGTTTCAACAATTGAAAAGTGGTTAACTTATTCTTTCTATACACTATACAGTCAGGAACGTAAATATATGGTTTCTATTTTATTTCACTTTTTTAGTTAGCGAGAAAGAACTGCTTGAGCAAATAAAGATTTTTTAAACAAATAGAAATTTATTAAACATGAGGAAAAATGTATAAAAATTAGGTGATTATTTAACAAAACGTGGCATAGCATATTAATTTGAAAAGAAAGTTGATATCTCTGGATCCATTTTTAGAAATGATGAAGATAGACAATAAATAATTGTTTAAATAATTACATAATATTTTTAGAATAATGTAATACTCCAAAAAATGATAAATAACTATACTTCAATCAGAAAACACAATTATTTTTACATTCTTTAAGAACAAATAATTGTTTAAATAATTTATATTTCTTGAAACAATTGAGAATTGTTTAAAAAGACATGGGAAACATTAAAATTATTAATTAGTAATTATTTGTATAAAAAAGGCCACAGAAATTGCTCAAAAGTAACAATGATACGCAAACATGTAGTTTTTTAAATTTTTGGGTCATATTTGTGTGGCTGCGGGGAGGATGAGGGTGGGTTGGAAATAAAAGTTATTAGAATGGTTTTATTTCGTAGACACTCTTCTTCAATCCCTAGAAAACTTGGCACGTTTCGATGAAACCGTGGAACACAATTAAAATTTTTCGAAAATATATAAATAATAAAAAAGTACTGGTATGCATAGACCTTCCAGCTATCCTTTAGGAAAAAGTGTAAATATAGAAAAATCATTATCGGCCTATAATTATTTTCCTATAATGAAATTACTATAATTTTGCACGACTTTATGGCTACTAATAAGAATAATTATTCGATTAATTATAGGAAAAATTATAGTAAAATAATTATATAAATTAATAATATTGAAATATTGAAATAATTATTGCACAAAGTAGAAGATACCCATAGCTTTTAAGTTTCATTATACCTCCATTCTTAAACAGAGCTTCTTTAAATATATCAATTTTTATGTACTATTGTGTGAGTAGTTCAAAATAAATGATTCATTTATATTTCCTTCTACTTTTTGCAATAATTATTTTAATATTTTTAATTTCTAGAATTATTTTCCTACAATTTTTTCTATAATAATTATTCCAATCATTATTCCTGTAATCGCGAAAAAATTGTAGGAAATTCATTATGGGTTTATAGTGATTTCCACGGCAATAAAAGATCAGAAGACCAGATGTAAAAATTGTATTTATCTTTCTTTTTAATTGCTTCTTTATATTTTTAACCAAAAATCCTCCCGAACAAAATGGAATTTAAGAGAAGAACAAATATAATCACCAGTTGAGGAACAGCCATAGCCAGGGTAACACAGCTATTGTTAGGTTAAATTTCGGAAATTGCAATTAAAATTTGTATCTCTTCATTCATTTTAAAAATTTTTTCAGAATAAAGTATTATAAATATATTGGTTATAATTGATACATACTGATGCTATATCACATTTCTAGTAGAATCCTTCACTTCCCTTTTCCAGACAATATCATCGGGAAGAAAATGTTTGTCGCAAACAAACTGGCCAGCTATTACTACAAAAATCTTCCCTATTTATTGTTTTCTTATATATATTGACTCAATTGTGAAGTACTTTGGAAAATAAATTTTCTCCTCGTCATCAAGAGTCGAATGGTAGCCGGATTGACAGTTTGGAACATATACTTCATTATATATTTCTTTTTCTTCACCCACTCAATTTTGATACTTATTTTTACTCGAATCAACCGCTTTGAATTTTTTTACTCTTGTAAGCATTTTAGGCTTACATTTTATAAAAAATTATATGAATATTATTGTTTTAGCACATAGAAACTCATAGCAAAAAGGTCCGATACTTTTATATCTGAATTACGGAGAGTCCATGGACATAGGAAACAAGGTACTAGGCATGCCATTGCGGGGGATGGAATGAGGGGTGAGGTCCGCCACCTTTTGATGTCCCGCGACAAACATGGCAGCCCCCACGTGTTTATATTTTCATGCACAGTTTGTCGGCAAAAATGCTCGTGCGCATAATCAAATGGCACATTGTAAGATGGCGACTCTCCCCACTCATGGAATTCTCCCCCCTCCCGTGGATTCAACCCCGCTCGACAAGTCAGAATGGCGTGCCTAGTCCCGTGTATCCTATGTCCATGGGAGAGTCGGATAGGGTTGTGTCACCCTTAATCTATAGGATTTCATACTTGCGTTCATAATGGCGGCGGTAGATGTTGAGCGTGCAAAGGTGAGTGCGTTTTTTCGCGTTTTTAACTCGTTCGGTCCCCCTTTTATTTTGTTTATGTTTGCGAAGAAGAGTGTATAAGAGGTATATTTAAGTTTTTTGATATTTTTTTCGGTAATGTGTCTTATAATGAAACTTTTGAGTTAAATTGTTGGGCGTTCTTTCGGAGCAGTTCATCGCCGGCGATGAGCAATATCGATGGTTAACATTCCTTTTAGGACAGGGATACTGTTAATTTCCGAGTTAGAGAAGGTCTAAAAAATATAAATGGTTGATAATCTGTTGCAGTTGGAGGCTTTTGTGAGGAATCTGAAGTTATCAGGACATGTTGGATTCGACAGTTTGCCTGATCAACTGGTTAATAAGTCAGTTCAGAATGGATTCGTGTTCAACATTTTGTGCATTGGTAAGTACATTGCTCATTTTGTTACGATATTTTTGAGAGGCATATCCACATACGGAATACTTTCCATGAATTATTCAATCGTTGGAATAAAATTGTAGGTAATTTGTACTTCCTAACCTCTTAATTTTGCTTTCATAATAAATATTAAATGTCGATCATAATAGGCATATCACACTCCCTTTACTATTGTCTGATATTTGGTTACTTTTTCGAGATAATACTACGAAAAGTTAATTTTTTCCATATAATAAAAATAAAGTGTCCTTTTTAACATAAAACTGTTTAGAAAGTAGCGTAAACAGGGGGATTGCCGGCACCCTTCTAGTGAACGACACTGCAATGAAAATACTTTAAATAAAATTCCTCTGATATAAAATGGATACTTGATCATGCATAAATATTTTATTATCCATGTAAGTTGTATTTAAATATTTATTCAGTACAAAATTATTGCATTTATATTCATTAAATAGCATTTTTGTCGCCATCTATAAAATGACATGGTGACACTAAAAATTAGCGGTGTCGTTAATTTGAAAGTCCCCTGAAAGTTAGAACAAAAGGTATTTCTTATTTTGTAGTACTTTCAAAGTTTAGAAAATTATGCTTTTAAAACTAATTAAATAAAAATTAGTTTTTAATTTGAGTAGATTTAAGGGCATGTGATACTTCGTTGGAATGAATCGGGTTCAGTTCTCTCGGCTTTTTTCCACAAAAATGAAAATTTTTGAAAACTGAATTCGGAAATGCTATAGAATATTGTAACGGACGTACCCGGACTCTTTTTTTTTAAGGGTTATAACAACAAAAAGTGATTGTGCTACATAAAAACGGTATGTATGTGTACTATTTTGAGGTTAGACTCGTTTTTCAGCTTTCTGTCATTTCAATAATGTAGGTCTCTGTTAGTTTGGGGGCTCGCGACAATTCTATGGACGTAATTCCAGTACTCACTAAAATTTCAGAATCTTTTTTTTTTCATAGTCAACAGTTCGAAATTCCTTGACTGGATTGGAAATGCTTGTTTGAATGATAATAACTAACAAAATGTTTAACTGGCACCACCGAGAAACTGCCAGTCAAACTTCTTGTTAGTTTTTAGCATTCAAACACTCATTCCCCGTAGGTTTCAAGAGTACTAATGAAATTTTTTCACTCCAATTTTTGACATTTTTGAGAGTCTGCCAGTCAATTTTGGCACCACCGAGAAGCTACCAGCCAAACTTCTTGTTAGTTCTTAGCATTCAAACAACCATCCCCAGGTGGGTTTCAAGAGTACTAAAATGACATTTTTTCACTCAAATTTTTGACATGTTTGACAGCCTGCCAGTCAAAATTATTGTTAGTTCTTAGCATTCAAACAACCATCCCGCCATGGGTTCCAAGAGTACTAAAATGACGTTTTTTCACTAGAATTTTGGACCACTTTAACGATAAATTGTTGCAAAATGCACCAATAGCTGTTAGCCAGACAACGAATTTCGAACTGTTGACTGAAAACAAAAGAATCTGAAATTTTAGTGAGTACTAAAATGTCGTCCATAGAATTCTCGCGAGCTCCCGGAGTATTTCGTACCGATGCTGTCGGTAACACTCAAGAATAGTTATTGGAGAGAATTGTAACACACATAATCTCGAAACATCCACACAAATAAAATGTAGCAAAATAATTTTTTTTAATTAACCCACAAAAAAAACTGCGGGAAGGTCCGTTAGCATGTTCGCTATCATTTCCTAGATTTTAAAGACAAAATATTTATTAATCTAGGGAAAAAGCCGGGGGAATCTAGCACTGATAAAATCGATACTAATTCCTAAGCGCCACGCAAATTAATCAAATTTATGAAAATAAATTTTTTTTAATTAACCCACAAAAAAGTGTGCGGGGACTTCCGTTAGCATGTTTGCTATCATATTCCAAATTCTTAAGACAAAATATTTATTATTATATAAAAAAAAACCGAGTGAACCTGAAACTGGTAAAATCGATAATTTTCTAAGTATCACATGCCCTTAATATATTTGAAATTTTTTTATCGTACCTTAAAAACCAGTCAAAGACCAGTGAAAGACCAACAAAAGAAAGTTTTTAAGACATTATACGCATTCTTTAAATTGATTTTTATTTCAATGTCTTTAATGGAGTTTGGATGAATTTGACAAATTCGTGAACTGATCAAATGAACATAACCACACAATATTGAAAGTATTCCTTCTCAACAAAAAGTTAGTATTTTCGTTAAAAGACACACATAATTATACAAAATTATGTTTTTTATTATCTAAAGCAACTAAAAAATTAAATAATATTTCTTACAAATAACTATCTAAATTTGTTTAAATTCAAAATCAATACCGGTGTCGTTCACTATATTTAAATAAATTATTAAAAAATAAATATATCAATAGTTTGGCAAAGAATAATTATAATATTATTACTGGGTACTGTCTGAAATCGGTAAAAGCTCCCCTTTCAGATGAATTCATCTTCGATACCATACAATAAGCAAGTAAATTAATATTCTCTCTTTTCTAAACACTTTTTCATAAAGTGTCGGTAATACCCCTGTTTACCTTACTAATATTTCTATTAAAAACATTGGTTGAAAATTAGCAGCAAATTCTAGTTGAAGATAACCAGACTGTGCTCGTTTTTATCTGCATTATTTCTGTTGTTCTTTTTCCCCCGATAAAATCCATTTAGTATCCATTTGAAAAGAATAATTGTTCAATTCTTATTCATGCATCAAAATTTCACGTGTAAAGGGAAAAGTCAAGAAAAGGAAACCATTAAAATTCTAACATTCAAAGTTATAATTTAGCACTCTAAAATTGTAACTATTGAAGGCGATCTATTTGAAACCATTTAGTTTCAAATAGTTTGTTTTTGAATATTTGATTTATTATTAATATTATTATTACACCATTCAGCCATTTCCATTTCAGGATAGGCGTGACTCACTGGGTAGGGGAAAGGAGTAGTGTGTGGAAGGGATAGAGATTTTTCAGATTGATCCAGAATTCTCGTGCTATTTAAGTAAATAACACGTTCTTTCCGCAACACTGCTCCGACCCAGGTTGCTGATCAATCTCCCTAGCAATCACCCCAAGCGAAGAACCTCACGAAGTCGTTATGTAAGGTTCCCCACTTGGGTCCATTTGTAGCCAAGGTCTTTGTTTCAAGCGTCATTCACTCTACTGACACTCTTTTTATTAACTATTTGCCGCCATACTTTCCTGTCCTGACATACTTCTCTAGCTTCTTTTATGTCCATGCATTTTTTC
>NC_046661.1:3703271-3705461 GCF_010883055.1 Belonocnema kinseyi | reverse complement strand
ACATGTCCGAACCATCTTAACCGATTTCTTTCCCATGTGTCTACTAGCGTCTCTTCTGCACCACATTCTTTTAGAATTATCTCGTTACTTTGTCCATCAGGGGTTTGCCGCATATTATGCGCATGAATCTCATGTCAATTGCGTTAATTCTACTCTTATCTTTTTCTTGATAAGTCCATGTCTCGCTACCGTATAGTACAGTCGGTACAAATATAGAATTGTGTATTGCCACTTTAGCTTTATTTGATATATTTTTACTCTAATAAGGGGACCTGCTCTACTAATAACCTTCTTACCTTCACTTATTCGTCTGTCTAATTCCTCATCTATCTTCCCGTCCCTAGTAAATAAGCTACCAAGGTATACGAACTTATCAACTTGTTCAATTTTCTCATCATTTAATAAAATATTGCATAGTGTTTTCTCACTTTTTCCTTCGAACACCATAGTTTTTGTTTTATTTGCGTTAATTTTGAGGCCCATGCTCTTCATGCTTGCATCTAGTTTATTCAACATTCTTTGAAGGTCTTCGATAGACTCTGCCATAACAACCTTATCATCTACGAACGCTAACCCACGTACCCTTACTGTTTCGAGATCCACACCCTCTTCCTCGAGGAGAGCCATTCTTAAACACTTGTCCATAAATAATACAAATAACCATGAAGACATAATGCATCCTTGTCTAACTCCTTGAATAATATCGAAACAGTCACTCAGTTTCCCATTCACTCTTACACTCGCTTTGCTACTTGTATATATTGTTTTTATAGCTTGTAGGAGCCATCCATTGACTCGATACTCTTTCAGGACTTCCCAAAGTTTACTTCTATCTACCTTGTCAAAAGCTTTTTCTAGGTCAACAAATGCACAGAAAACTTTTTTTCCTACTCAAACTTTTTTCTGTTATTTGCATTAAGCTAAATATTTGATCCGTACATGACCTTCCTGGCATAAACCCACTTTGGACTTCCCAAATCTTTGCTTCTGTTATTTTCATTACCCTACGAATAAGTATTTTTGAATATATTTTACTTAAAGTGTTTAATAAGCTAATCCCTCCGTAATTATTGCACTCGCTTTTATCTCCCTTTCTCTTGTATATTGGTACGATAATCGCTTTTTTCCAATCGTCTGGGACGTCTCCCATCTCGAAACATAAATTTATCAATTCGCACAGTCTATGTGGTATGCACGCGCCACCGTGTTTAAGCATTTCAGCGTTAATACCGTCTACCCCGGCAGCCTTACCGTTTTTCAAGTTTTTACCTTTATCCCTAACCTCAGTGACACAGACTTTTTCAATTGAGTTTTCCATCGCATCGTGTTCAACATCGCAGTTGTGGTGTCGTATAGCTTCATCTCTGTATTGTCTCTTAAAATAGTCTCTGAAAGCCTCTAGTATTCCGTCTGCATCATATACCATTTCCCCCCTACTATTTCTCATGTTGACAATTTCTGAACTTTTGTTTCCTTTCATTTTTTTATAAAGTAGTTTCCTGCTTCCTTCAAAGTCGTTTTGTATTTTTATTTCTTCTTCTGCTCTAATTGTATCTTTACTTTCTTTAACTAATCGTTTAAGTATGCTGTTTTCGCGTCTATAATCATTTCTACGTCTATTTCTTTCCTCATTGTTAAGACCTACGATGTTCAAAGTTCTCTTGTACGCTTCTCTTTTTGCTTTTTGGGCAGCCTGAATTTCATCATTCCACCACGCATCGCCAGAAATTCTTCCTACAACTGCGGTACCTCACACTTCGATCGTATATCTAACAAGGATATCCCGTAACATTGTCCAGGCGCCCTCTATATCTTTGTTTTTTATACGGTTCTCCCATGTTGCCCTATCTATGCTTTCGACTATCTTATTTTGGAAATCTATTCGCACATCCGGTTTCTGTAGGTTCTCAATTTTTATTCGCGTTTGTTTTGCTTTCTTGGTTCTCTTTTTTCTCCATCCCCGACCTAAGTTAATTTTTGAGATCAGAAGGTAATGATCAGTATTGCATTCAGGACCCCTCATGACTCTTGTATCTTTGACTAACTCCCTTAGTCTTTCATCCGCAACAACAAGGCCAATTATACTGCGGCTATTTCCTTTAGACGAGGTGTACATGTGGATCATTTTATGCCTAAACCAAGTATTTGTAATAAACAGACCCCTTTCTAAGCATAGACCAACTAATTTAT
>NC_046661.1:3700261-3703171 GCF_010883055.1 Belonocnema kinseyi | reverse complement strand
AAATTTGGGCGTTATTTTTAGTTTGTAGGTTTAAATTTCTCTTTTTTTTATCGTAAAGTTATAATGAATTGCTATGAATTACTGATCTTTAAGTACGTTTCCGGATTTCCTGGTAACTGCATATCGAAGCACAATTTTAAGAAAGTGCATTTATACCAAATTGTAAGGGTCGGCATACAATTACGTCATATCCGAGAGTCGTTAAAATCATCTTGCTTAAGGTTCTCCGAAAACATATAAGTACACACATATATATATTGAAAGTCAAGAAAATTTCATTTCCAAATGTGCAAAATTGAAGAAATATAAAATATAAATCCAGAAAAAAATAAAAAAACCAAAAAAGACAAATTTTTAAGAAATATTCAAATCCGAATTAAAGCCAAAAACAGGTATTTTCGATAAAATAGTTGAATTTTCAACAATATAGATAGATTTTTACTTGAAAAGAAAAAGTCAACCAACTAAAACAGATCAATTTTCAACCAGACATTTGTACCCCTAATCAAAAGAATTGATTTTCCACCGAATAAAAAGAATTTTCAAACGAAAAGGATGAATGTTGACAGAATTGTCGAATTTTGAAGAAAATGATTCAGTTTTGAGCCAAGTAATACAATTTTTGACAAAAAAAAGAACCATTAACAACTTATTCTTTTTTAACTTAAAAACAATTGCATGGATAAAAAGTAGAGTGATGAAGACTGAAACAATATAACATAAGGGTGAAAATGTTTTTCAATTTTTGTAAATAGTCTTATAATTTTATATTTCGTTTTGAGTGACCATTAATTTGAACAGCGAATATTTCATATTAACATTTTTTTACAAGTTTAAAAACAATAACACAATGAAACAAAAAATTATTAAAATAGAAATAGCAATTCAATAGTGAAATTCGCTTTTTACAATAATTGTTCAATATGCACTACATTGAAGAAAGTGTAAATCTAAAAATTCGCTTGGACTTATCTTAAAGTTAAATTTCCATAGATTTCTTTGACGTTTTGTCAAAACTGTGCTAACTTTTTTCTGTTGTCATTCTATCTACTCGTATATCTAGGAAAACCCCTTAATTCCTATCCAGGAAATCCGGTAATTTGAAAAATAAATTTCCCTAGACACCATTCAATTACGATTCGTCAGTTTAATTCATAAAACAAATTAAAAAAACTATTGAAAACAAGTTCTTTTTCTAAAAGGATGCTCAAATCTTAAGATATAAATCCATCAAATTTTTACTCAAATGAAAAAGTAAATCTATACTCTATTTTTCTTTTAAAAAGTATTTCAGGGTACTTTCAATTATTTATATAGAAAATCGTTTCTTTTAAATTCAAGTATTCAAGTACAAATTCAAGTACAGTGAATTCCCTCTTAAATCCGCGGCCTTAAAACGTATGTATTATTATATTTTAAGGTTAGAGGGGCCCTCAATAAATAAATAAAGTCAATAAAGTCCAGTAAATAAATTCAATAATAAGTCCCCAATAAAGTCAATAAATATTATCAATAATGATACAGATAAATACACTCGACTCTCACATCAGTGTAATAACTAGCCGTGTAGCACGAGGGGCTACTACTTAACGAGACTAACGTACTACTAGAAAGACCGCTGAAGCTACTACTCCGTGACTACTGGCGACTACTGAAAGATTGCTCAGAGATCGCTAGAGACTTCTAATGAATCCCAGAAGGATTTCCGTGCTCGATTCGAGGTAGCAGTCCGAATAATTACCCAGTGCACAGCCCCTCCGGTTAACAATTCCTAGAACTCTGTTCTCCCATCAAGAAAAGTAGTAACTACAAATTTCATCAAGCATGAGTTGCAAAGTTCATCATGTTTCTAATTATTGTTTAATATTGTTCTGTAAAGAAACAGACATTTTTTGTCCGTATTGTTTATAATTTTGCAAAAGTAATTTGCCATATCTACACCAGACATACCTGGATGTTGTAACCTTAAGAAATCAAAGAGATCATGAAGTGAACCTTTCTTCGATCGTTTTTGTATATTAAAAAATATGAGAGAAAACAAAGTTCTCCACTTATTTTTCGGTCTTATGATCAATTAAAAAAAAATCAAGTTCAAATTCCCTTTTATTGACATTTCGGCCTCATCTGTGGGCTTTTATCAGAACAAACGTCTGTTTATAAGAGTAAAGTGTGTCCCATATTTATAGGGCCACCCCATTTTTTAAGGATAATTTTTTTTCTATTTGAACAAACTGCACCAAATTTTTTGAGTGAATAAATGAGTCGAGTTAACGATTTTTCCTAAAATATAGAACTCGCAATTTCATTCGTTCATTTATTTGGGCATTTTTTCGAAAAAATCGATATCCCAAATTATTAGGGCCACTAAAAAAAAAATCAATTTTTCCGAAAGAATTCAATTTATTCAACAAAATACGTACATATAAAAAGATTTTATTCACAAAATTAGTAATTAATAGTATTTCCGTCATTTTTGAATACCATTTTCATTTGCTTTACCATCGATTTATTCAGATTTTCGAGACTTTTCGCGGTGATGTTGTTCCATGCTGATTTGATCGCTTCCCTCAGCTCTGCGACCGTTGTGAACTGCTTTCCGTTGTCATACACATCGCGTACCATCATGCTCCAAACATTTTCCATTGGGTTAAGGTCTGGAGAGATCGCTGGCCACGCGAGTACGGGGATCTTTGACTTTGCCAACCAATCCTGCGTAGACTTGCTCGCATGTATGGCTGCGTTGTCCTGCTGGAAAGTCAATTTTGCAGAGCGGAAACGTCCAAGGTAGGGCTTAAGATGTTCTTCTACCACTGCCTGGTAATCTCCGCTTTTCATTTTATGAGAAATAAAAGCTAAGGCCACTTTTCCGAAACCGCTGTATGCCCCCCATACCATGACGGAACCGCCTCC
>NC_046661.1:3690745-3700161 GCF_010883055.1 Belonocnema kinseyi | reverse complement strand
AGAAAAACCCGGGAACTCCCGCTACTTACGGGGATCCCCGCAATAAAAATAGGAGAAATATTTATTTCGAACATATTGTGCGAATATACACTTTTAAAATAGCAAAAAATACGTCGATAATCCCCAAAAAGAATGTATGTGGGAAAGTATGTATGTGAAAAATCCTCGGGAAAAATTTATATAAAAAGAAAAACACAACTGTAAATTACTTTGGGAATTCACGCACAATATTTAGTTTTTAGACATACATATGTATATGTTTATGGCATGTAAGAAGTAAAATTTTAATATTATATATTTTAAATTGCATTATTTTACGAATTATTTATTATTCTTCAAAAAAATTTAAGTTTTTTTTAGTGGCTCTATTCATTTGGGACACCTATTTTTTCGAAAAAATGTCCAAATAAATGAATGAATGGAATTGCGAGCTCTATATTTTAGGAAAAATCGTTAATTCGACTCATTTATCCAATCAAAATATTTGGTGCATTTTGTTTCAATAGAAAAAAAAATTATCCTTAAAAATGGGGTGGCCCTATAAATATGGGACACACTGTATACGTAATTATTATTAATAATAAAAAATAAAATACATAGAAAAGATAAATTATAAATTTAAAACAAAATTTTACCGTGCAGATAATTTTCGGAGTCAATCATATTATATGTCAAAGCGAACATCAAAACTTAAAAATTCGCAGTAAGTCGGTTTATTTTACACAGTAAAAGTTATTGGGAAACTGTAGAAATAAAAAAAAAATTCCCAACATAATCAAAAGTTTTCACATTTTTGCGGTTACAAATGCTAGTAAAACAGCTAAAAAATTGATGTCACGTAAACAAAAAATGAATTAATGTAAGGGCAATGTAAGTTTTAGTCATAGATGGAAAAAATCGATTCCAAATGAAGAGTGCGCCAAGTGCATTGGGAATTCAAAGTAATTGATGATGCTATTGTAATATTGATTCACGTTGAGAATTTCTGTTTTTAAATTAATAGATACTTTTATATATTTTTTTATAAAAATAGATTCCACAATTTTAATTTTATAAGAGTTATTTTCCTCAGCAATAATTTTAATATTTTTGAAGTCGAAATCAAAATAATGATCAAAATTTCAAGAATGTTGTGAGAGACCTGTATTTAAGTTACCAATTCTACAATCCCTTTTCTGTTCGGCTATTATATTTTTTAACCGACGACCAGTTTCACCTATATAAACTTTATAACCCTTGGACATAAGGTAATGGAACCCGTAAATCAGTTTGTCTATAATGTTCAAACCATTTGTTCTTTTTTTTTATATGAGCTATTGTAAATGTCATGTACTCTTTCTTTAATGACACCTTCAATTAACGGTAGTGAATAATAACTTTCTTGCAAAGTAATTTTTAATTGTTCTAAGTTTTTTTTTTCTAAAATTCATGTCACTTAGCTTAATACATCGATCAATTAAGCCTTGAACTAATCCAGTTTTGTGACTAAATTCATGGTGAGAATAGTAATTCAAATATTGGCCTGACCCTGACGGTTTTTAAACCAATTAGTAATTAAATTTCCATTTTCAGCTTTCGTGATCGGCAGATCTAAAAAGTTTAGAGTATTATTGTTTTCTATTTCCAAAGTAAACTGTAGAGATTATTTTATAGTATTGAATATGTTAATTAGTTCTTGGATTTTATCTGTAGGAATAATAATAAAAATATCTTCTACATAGCGCATAAAAAGGAGTGGTTTAAGCTTAATCTAGATAAGGCTCTATTTTCAACATCTTCTAAAACAAGATTAGATACAATAGGTAATAAGGATGAATCCATCGGATAGCCAGAAATTTGTTTATAAAATTTTTGATTAAATGAAAAAACAGTGTTATTAAAAATTGTTCTGACAGCTATTTATATATCTGAGTTTGAAATTTTAGTTAAATTTGTATATACTTGTAATTTTTCTTGTAAATTTTCTAAAGCCCAAAACTAAATCCAAAGGAACGTTATCAAACATAGATATAATGTCTAGTGAAACAAGTGAATGTGTATTAGGAACATTAAAATTATTAATTTTTTCTTTAAAGCACCAATTATCTCTGATAAATGAATCAGTTTTCCAGATACTAGCTTTAGGAGATTAGATAAGTATTTTCCTAAATTGTAAGTTGGAGAACCAATAGTAGAAACAATTAATCTCCATTTTAATTCTGGTTTGTGAACTTTAGGGAGAGCTTATGCTTTTGTTGTCACACAACTATGGTTTTTTTTTAATTTATAAGCTAAATTTTCACTTATATATATCTTTTTTTTTGTCCCACCTAGGAATAATAAAATGACATTTTTCATCTATGGACGAAACTATATATAACTATATATAAAGTATTATTCTGTAAAAGTTTTTCAATAATTGATTTATAATTTTCTGAATTTGCAGCCACTAAGATATTACCTTTGCCTGCTTGGAAAAAGATAACATCTTTGTGGTCATTTTGGAATTTTGTAGCAATATCTGAAATTGTATTGGAGTAACCATTTTTTTCTTCTAAAAATCTATCATTTAATAAATTTAATTCTTTTATGTGAGCTTCCCTTTGTGGAAATTTTAAGTTTGTAAATCACATTCTAGTGATTGAAAAAGTTAACAATCGATTTTCTGTGATTTTTCTATTTAGTCTATATTTTAAATAATCGAATTAATTATCTAATTCTTTAATGTGGTCGACTATATTACTAATCACATTCTCACCAGTGAAGGTATTAGATTTGTGTAAAATATGACCCCCCCCCCACCCCTTCAGTCTCTGTCAAATGTCCACTTCTTGAAACACCCTGAATAAAAAAAACAGGTCTTCGCGAATGTGCCTGCCGTTCTATCTTAAAATTAAGGTCAAGTTCGTTAGGCAGCCATTTTGGATAAAAATTCAAGAAGTGAGCACATTTTGAATATTTTTGAGACCACTTTTTTCAAGATTCAAAAATTTTCTGTACGGGGATTGATAGTATTCAAAAAGACGAACAATTTATTTTAATGAATTTTAGTTTTAACAAAACCAAAATTTGCCAGAATTATAGCATTTACAAAATTCCAAAAACACGCGAAAATGAACATTTTAAGTCAAATAACGCACGATATGAAAAAAGTAAAGAAAATAAAAATGTTACTTTTTGGATGCCCTACAAGACTATCATAACAACTTTTGGAATTTTCTTGAAAAATCGAAAATTCAAATTTCGAAATCATAAAAAAATAAAGGAAAATCAAACATTACATTTTGCGGTTAAACTTAGCAAAATAGGTGAAACGTTTTGTATACAAAAATTGGTCATTTTAAAAAGATCTACAAATTTGTTATAAATTATTTTTTTATAGGATGCGTAGTTGTTGTTTTAATCGCGAAACGACCCGGGTGCGCCTGATAGTGCAGCAGGTCGTTTAAAAGGTCATCTATTAAAACTTTTTCAAAATTCAAGTTTTTCCAACACTCAAAATAACTATCAATAGTGAATAGTGCTAAATTGAGCAAGACTAGGAACCGGGAAATGAAAGTGAATTTATTTTTTGACTGTGAAATAAAAAAACTTTTTGAATTGATCAGCTGTAAATATAAATTTATTCATGCCTTTAAAAATGCAACTGTAGTTCGTGTATTCCATATTGAACAGTGATTGATTTTACAAGACGATTCGGGATCTGTTCAAGAATATATAATTTACATATTTTAACGTTAAAATTTGAACTAATTTGATTCGGAAGCCTTAGTAGTTATACAAAAGTAAACGTCCGATTGAGTCTTCCTAAACAATGTTCACTTTAAAAATCACTTCAATATAATGCATTCATAAATAAACGCCCTTTATTCAATTTCAAAAGCTTATTCAAGTATTTTTTCAGTGTAAAATATTCCATTTTTAATCCGTACACTTGAACCTCGCACAATTAAAGAAAAAAAAACAGAAAAATTTTTAATATTAAACAATTCGAAAATGAATTTGAAAGTTTTGAATTTTGATTTTTAAATAACAGTTGGACAATGACTAATTTAGAAACAAATTCGAAGAAGTGTGAGGTTTTTGAATGTTTCAAATAAAAAAGGTAGGAGCTTCTCAATAATATTGTAAGGTATCTAAAAAATATTTTTTTTAACATTTCTGGGAAGATTTAAAATGATTTTTTATTTCGAAAAAGTACATAACTTTAAGAGAAGGTGAAAAAGTATGGTACGAATAAAAAAATTCTGAAAGGGATGGCTCAAAAATCCCAAAAAATGAGATCCCCGACACTATTAAATTGCCGAATTTTAACATTTCTGAATAATAAAATTCCCGAAATTATAAAATTATTCTCGATGTATAAAAATCCCGAATTGGAAAATTCCCAAATAATAAAATTCCAGAACAGTTTATAATACCAGTCTTTGACACGTTACTGCCTAAAAGTAACGCGTTACCGTTCCTGTTTGAAAATTTATAACGCGTTACCGTTACATTTAAAAATTAAATTAAAAAAAAGTAACGCGTTATCGTTACCGTTACTAAAAAAAGTAACGCATTACCTGCTGTTACTTTTTGTGTTTAATAATAATTACATTATTTGAATGTCCAAAAAGAATCTTAAAAATATGATGCATTTGATTGAAAACTGAAAATTTCAATAAAACTGAATATTATATTTCAAGTTAGGTTAAAGAATTAAAAAAGACTGAATTTGTCTATAACCTCTCTTGTGCTTAAACAATTAATAAATGAATGTATCTATGCTGCAGTCTACTTCGGACTTTCCATAAAACTCCTTTTTTCAATAGTACCAATTTTGCGGAAAGTTCATCGCTCATGCGATGTCATTTGGTCTAAAAGTATCAATCCGGCTGTGCTGAGCAGTAGGGTGGTCCAAAATAACAAGTATGTCCTATAAGAAAAAAAGAAGCTTTTGCATATTTTAATAAGAATCCTTAATGTTAGCTGAATCGAGTTTGAACTCAACATTTATCTTCACTAATAGCCATAGAATATGAATAAAATATCAACCCCATAAGTCTATTTTATAGGGTTCCAAAAACAAACCATAAATTAAAAAGTGGGTTTTGCGAGTATTTGGCGCTAATTATAATTTTTAGGGGTTTTTAATGCAAATTATTTCTCGTGCATAACATATCACTTTATACTGATAAGTAGATGTTTAAATAAATTGTTTAAACAATTTATTATTCGTTTTAACCATTTTCTCTTATAATAGTTAGAAAGTCACGGTTTTTTCGAAAAATTCCCACTTTCGGTCCGATTTTCAATTAAAATGAGAGAATTAGATTCAATGAAATTAATTTTTAAACAATTTATTATTACCGATATTAATATTTCATTTGAATACCGTTAGAAAGATGCGGGGTTTTTTGAAATTTCTTGCGTTTTGTCCAAATTGCAATTGGATTGAAGTAATAATTCATTTAAGTTAACAAAAATAATTGCTCAAACAATTTTTTATCATTGTTGATAATAAACTCTTGGCTTAATGTTAGAATCTTCCAGTTTTTTCTGAAATTTGTTGCTTTTTGTCTATTTTTCATTAGGAGTGACTTAATAATTAATTATATTTAGCAAAAATAATTCTTTAAACATATTACACATGCCCACAAAAAAAAGTTGTCTGCACGAGATAAGTGAATAGGCTACTCTTATGGGTTTTGAGCCGCTGAATCCGAATAAGTCCTCAGAATTTGTCCTACACGTATCAGTTTTCCCCTAGATGCAAAAAGTAGGGAAAAGCCTAGGGATTTTCTCGTCACACAGGCCATACAAAAAATTTGTCTGCACGAGACAAGCGACTAGGCTACCCTTACGTATTTTAAACCGCAGAATCCAAATCTGGCCTCAGAATTTTTCCTACACGTCTCATTTTTCCCCTAGATGCAACAAGTAGGGAACAGTTTAGGGATTTCTGGTCACATAGGTCATGCAAAATTTTTTTCTGCACGAAACAAGTGACTAGGCTAACCTCATGTTTTTTGAGCCGCTGAATCCAAATCTGGCCTGAGAATCTTACGCGTCTCAGTTTCCCCCTAGATGAAGAAAATTAGGAAATCCCCAGGGACAACTTGCACGTTATTGTGATAATACAAGTATACGCGAAAATAGGCACATCGATATTATATTCTTAAGTGGAACGGTTGGTAGAGAATCAATTTGTACACAGAAATTCTTTACGGTGCCTTCTATTTCCCCTAGCTTGGGGAATTCTAGGGAAATTAAAGGACTTTCTCAGATTATATAGATTTACACGGGAAAAAATAACAAATACCTAATATCCTTTACAGCTTTGCATGCGTAATCAGTCACTTGTCCCGTGCAGACAACTTTTTTTTTGGTGGGCCTGTGTGACCAGAAATTCCCAATACTTTTTCCTACATTTTGCATCTAAAGAGAAAATGGAAGAAACCTGAAAAAATGTTGGTTCATATTTAGATTTAGCACGCAAACCTGTAAAGGATATGGCATTTTTGTTATTTTTTCCCGTAAAAATCTATATAATATGAGAAAGCCCTTTAATTTCCATAGAATTACCCAAGTTAGGGGAAATGGAAGACACACTAGAAAATTTCTGTGTATAAATAAAGTCTCTATAAGTCGCGGTACTTAAGAATTTAACATCCATCTCTCTATTTTCGCGAATATTGGTATTATCAAAATAACGTCCAGAATATCCCTAGGTTTATGCCTATTTTCTGCATCTCGAGGAAAACTGAAACGTGTACGAGAAGTTCTAATGTCAGATTTGGATTCAGCGGCTCAAAATCCATAAGGGCACCCTAGTCACTTGTTTCGTGTAGGCAAATTTTTTGTATGCCCTGTGTGACTATAAAATCCCTAGGCTTTTCCCTACTTTTCGGATTTAGGGAGAAATTTATAAAAGCTCGAACATTTTTGTTCTCAAATTTATATTGATAGCGCAAAACTGCAGAGGAAATAGCATTTTTCTTATTTTTTTGCTTTATAAGTGAGTATAACATGCGCAAGACCTTCAATTTCCGTAGATTTATCCTAACTGGGGGGAAACGGTAAGCACACTGGTGAATTTTTGCGTATGAATTTGATCCTTAAGGGAATGTGATACTTCGTCGTGTAGTCAATCGGGTACAGTTCCGACGGCTTTTTCCCACAAAAATGAAAATTTTTAAAAACTGAATTCGGAGATGTTATAAAATATCATAAAGGACGTCCCCGGATTCTTTTTCCAGGGATAATAACAAAAAAATGTTATTGTGCTAATTACCAATTTTTATGCATGTGTATTATTTTGTGGTTAGGGTGATTTTTAGCTCTCTGTCATTCCGATAATGTAGGTCTCTTTCGTACCGATTCTGTCGGTAAGCAGTCTAGAATAATTATGGTGCAATAAACTATCTTACCAGCCTAGCTGGTAATGTAGATAGATAAATTTTGAAATTTTCGGCGTAAAGGGCGTACGAAACAGCATGAAACTTTGAAACTAATGTTCAATTTTTCGCCACTGGGAAATTATTTATGAAATAAACTTTTTTGATTGCCTGCAAACAAGGTTAGTTCCGGGAGATTAGTTACTATGTTTATTTGCAAGTCCAAAGTTTTCTGCCAAAAATATTGTGTAGTTTGGAAGTAACGCACAGGAGAATTGTAACATACATAACCTCCAAATATACACGCGTTGTTAGCAATATCAAAAAATTTTGCGACAAAAAATACAAATAAAGTGTGCGGGGACGTCCGTTAGCATGTTCGCTATCATTTCCCAAATTTTTAAGACAAAATATTGATTATTTTAGAAAAAAAAGCCGTTGGAACCTAAAACTGGTAAAATTGATACTAATTCCTAAGCGCTATGCAAATTAATCAGATTTGGCTAAATTAAAACTTTTTTTTAATTAAACCAAAAAAAAAAGTGTGTGGGGACGTCCGTTAGCATGGTCGCTATCATGTCCCAAATTTTTAAGACAAAATATTGATTATTAAAGAAAAAAAGCCGTCTGAACCTAAAACTGGTAAAATCGATCATTTTCTAAGTATCACATGCCCTTAAGAGTCACAACACATAAGAATTTTACACCAGTACGTTTATTCTTCTGTATACTGGTATTATGAAACTAATGTCCAAAATAGGCCTAGCTTCCCCCCTATTTTTTGCATCTAGGGGAAAACTGAGACGTGTAGGACAAATTCTGAGGCCAGATTTGGATTCATAAACTCAGAATCCAAAATGGTAACCTAATCATTTGTCTCGTGCAGACAAATTTTTTGCATAGCCTGTGTGAGGAAAAAATTCCTAGGCTTTTCCCTAAAAATTCCTAGGCTTTGTTGAATCCAGAGGAAAACTGAGCGGCTCAAATCCATAAGGGTAGATTTGAGCCGAGGTCTTTCAGATTGCCGGTCTCATGCTCTACCAAATGAGTTACGGAGAGACGAGAATATTTTCTTGACAACCTCCTTACAAGCTATTTTAATAATATTGATTTAGTTCAAGTAGGCGAATAAAATTAACATCTAAAACTATTAATTAATTTCCCTGGTCAAAAAAACCTACATCAATAATAAAATATGAATTTAAGTTTAGAAAGAAAAATCTTACAAGTATAAGGAATGACGTCGACATTCAGCTTGTAAGGAGGTTGTGAAGAAAATATTCTCGTCTCTCCGTAGCGCAGTTGGTAGAGCATCAGACCGGCAATTTGAAGGACCTGGGCTCAAATCCCAGATGAGCTAGAGAGCATTTTTTGAACAATCTTAAGATTATTCAATATTTTAATAATATTGATTTAGACCGTGTAGATAAACAAAATTAACATCTAAAACTATTAATTAATTTCCCTGGTTAAAAAACTTACATCAATAATAAAATATGAATTTATGTTTAGAAAGAAAAATATTACAAGTGTAAGGAGTGACGTTGACATTCAGCTTGTAAGGAGGTTGTGAAGAAAATATTCTCGTCTCTCCGTAGCTCAGTTAGTAAAGCATCAGACCGGCAATCTGAAGGAACTGGGCTCATATCCCAGCGGAGCTAGAGAGCAAGATTATTCAGTATCTTAATAATATTGATTTAGACCAAGTAGACAAACAAAATTTACATCTGCAACTATTAATGCATTTCCCTGGTCAAAAAAAAAACCTACATCAATAATAAAACTCTAAATCTTCTTCTGAATGAAAAAGGTTACATAAAACATTGCCTTAAAGTGAAGTTTGTCCGAAAAATTGAAAAAATTAAACATTTTTGGAAGTTAATTATTTTTGCATTTGTGAGCGATTGCCTTAGTGAAATCGAGTGCAGTTTAC
The DNA here is from genome assembly GCF_010883055.1 of Belonocnema kinseyi. Classification (NCBI taxonomy): domain Eukaryota; kingdom Metazoa; phylum Arthropoda; class Insecta; order Hymenoptera; family Cynipidae; genus Belonocnema; species Belonocnema kinseyi. The sequence goes on along the minus strand of NC_046661.1, from coordinate 3,690,870 downwards.
TGTTTTGAGCTTGGATGAAGGTAATATACGAGGGTAGTTCAATAAATCCTTAGAATGAAGTATAAAAACAATTTTTTTTGGGTAAATTTTTTTTTATTTTTCAACATAATCTCCTTGGAGCTCTA
>NC_046661.1:3689224-3690645 GCF_010883055.1 Belonocnema kinseyi | reverse complement strand
GGGTTAGAAGCCCCGGGCAGTGGTTATATTGGTTGGAAAGACTGTGAGTCAATAGATTCAGATCGATCTGATAGTAGTATGTATGAAACCGCATCAGATAAGTATGACGAAACTAAAGCATCTCAGGTACAGCGCTGCACTCGTACCAGACGCGACAAGGTAGCTGCTGAGGGCTCGTTTAGGGACCCCCGTAACGGTGCGTGCACCACCACCATTGAATGGCCCACGCACTGGGGGGATACGGTACTTGAATCCCGGAGAAAAAGTGATAAGAGCCATGATTCAGTGAAATCCGTGCCTCTGGAAAGTGAATTTACATTCCGTGGATCCGTGCAATTAAATTGCGCTACCACTGCACTGGAGACCAGGTCTAGAACTTGCTCTCCGGTGGCTTTACCAGATTTAGGGAACCCAAAAGATACGGTAGGCAAATTGTGTACCATTTCCCAGCTAACTCCGAGTGAGATGAGGGACGAGAGTACCGGTAGCATGGAAGACGAGGCTTACCTCGCAACGAAGACGCGGTTTTTACCACGCAAGGAAGACGAGGATAATTTTAACCTCGCCTCTCGTTCCGACGAAGGTAGCGTACTCTCGAAATGTGAAAATATGGAGACAGAACCAGAAAAGGACAGTGAAGTCCAAATGTTTAAAAATGTATTTGTTGTGATAGATGGATGCTTGGAATATAGTAAAGATAAAATTTTTATAGGAAATGGAGTTAATAAAAAATAAGATTATAGTCGAAAATGATTTAAAAGCTCAGAAACTCGTCCTTGGTGAGACGACTGTGTTTAACGTAGGCGGACGTTATATCTTTAATATTGTAGTAAAAAATAAAGACAATGATAAAACCATATCGTGGATTTTATTGATGATTTCGGGGGTGTACTTGCTTCTACGGGCCTTCCTGAACGTGGTTCGTCACTTATTTTTGTACGACCACGCTTAAATTCATTTACCCAGTTATAAACCGTTGCTAAGGCAGGGTCAGATGTGCCATGAACTGAGTCCAATTCATTTTTATCTCATATGGAGTTAAACCCTTTAAATGAAAATGTTTGATTACCGCTCTGAACTCGTTTTTTTTTTCATTTTTCTTAACGAACAATTTTTTTTTTCAATTGGTTATAAAAACACGTAAACTCAGAAGATGTGGACTGTGACTGCACCATATATCTAGTCGGGAGTGGTGCTGACAGAAAACAGATGATTTGGAGCGATTCGCGCGCCATCTGTTGGTCATTCTAAGGACTTATTGAACTACCCTCGTACTCTACATTATCAATAATTTTGTTGTAGCTATATATCTATTGGCAAATCAGGGAAAAATATTATTGGAAGAACATGAAAATTGATATACAAAATCAACTCAAACTTTGTAAAAATTGTCAATTAAATAAATTAATTCGGATAAAAAC
>NC_046661.1:3688837-3689124 GCF_010883055.1 Belonocnema kinseyi | reverse complement strand
CAGATGATTTGGAGCGATTCGCGCGCCATCTGTTGGTCATTCTAAGGACTTATTGAACTACCCTCGTACTCTACATTATCAATAATTTTGTTGTAGCTATATTATTTATTTGATACTGAAAATTATTTTGATCATTTTCAAAGTTTAATTTGAAGAAGCTGCTTTCATTTCTCGAAGTAGGGACTTTCTCAATTACCTTCCTTCATGTCTTAATGACGCATCTGGAAATTTTCGATATTAAAAACAGCCTTTTTCTGAACCTATGTCAAAACTCTCGTGAAATCCGA
>NC_046661.1:3680217-3688827 GCF_010883055.1 Belonocnema kinseyi | reverse complement strand
TTCAAATGGTAGAAAATATAATGCACGCATCGTAAATAATCTCAACTCCTTCCATCTGCCTGGCACCCATCAAATTGCATTTCCCAGGGCATGAATCGACCGCGGTCACGTAACTACTGCCGACTATTGGCATCCCTCTTCCGCCAAAGAAAATACGTGAGTGAAAGCGAAAGATCAAAATTCAAATTCGAAATTCAGTAATAATCAGATGAAAATTAAGCTTATAATCAAGTTCTACAGTGAAATTAAACCTTTTCTTCAACATGCCTACGAAATACTTCTTGCTTCACATTTACTGTTGTTTATATAGAAAGTACTTTGCAAAATAATAATTGCGAAGATAATCTTACAATAATAGAAAATTATTAACATTCCATAAAATAATTCAGATGAATACTTCAAGGGGAATAAAATAAAATAATTTTGCATATGCCTTCTTCTCCCGCTAACATTTCACGTCTATTAAACGCGTTTTTGGTATCAGAAAAAAATCAGTAATGATATGATTTGATGTGTCCCAGTTCGATTCCAAAACTTTTAAAAATAATTAGTTCAATTTTCATCTGTTTCAATTATCTCATCGTTCAGTCTACAATGTGTGACTTGGAAATATTTTTACTCAAACAATTTTCCATCTCATATCTTAATTTTAATTTAAAGAATTAAAAAATAGCAGTATTGAAGACTTAAATAATTAAAAATAAGTGTTTAAAGTTGCAAATTCTTGATTAAAAGTATTTTTATTTTATCAAACTGTAAATATAAACCAATTAATTAAAATATAATTTATTTGTCAAAACGATGGTAAATCCTTTTAAAATTCAAAATTTCCAGAATTTAAAGTTAAAAATTAAACTGTTTCAATTCGAAAGTCTAAATCATTAAAAAATGCAAACATCCGATTAAAACTTTGTAAACTACTTCTAATTAAAAAATTACTTCAAAATAATGTATCTTGCAATTAAACGCTTTAACTTAATTAAAAATATTAGTTTAGTCTAAAATAATCAATTTTTAATTCATACAATTACAAATTTTTTAATCAGGAGCAATAATAATTATTTAATATTCATCAATATTTGACTGTTTATTTAATACGAATAAATTGAAACCGGTTATTTAAAAGTAAACTATTTGGAACTGAATTTTTTGACGTGGGAAGCCTTGGATCGTAAATTTTCGAATAGCTTTTGAGCTTTGAACGTTACTATTTTGATTGTTATTTAAACAAAAGGTTCAATATGTAAGTGAAATTGTTGAATATTGGTGTTTAAATAACAATGGAACCCTTATTATTTGTAGACAACATTTTAGTAATTTTAATAGGTATTTTGAAGTTATGAACAGATTTAAATATTGTTTGAGAGCGCAAAACTGCAGAAGAAATAGCATTTTTCTTATTTTTTGCTTTATAAGTCAGTATAACATGCGCAAGACCTTTTTGCAAAACTTTTATCTTAAAAAAAAATATTGTAAGATTGATGTTTTTTTTTAGTTCTTATTATTTTATGTCTATTAGAATTTATTTCGCCTTTTTAATTATAAACAAATAATAAGTCAACCACAACAAAAATTATTTTCGTTTTCTCAGTCATAAAAAAATAATAAGTTAACCTCAACAAAAATTATTTTTCAAATATTATTGTATTTTTAAGAGATTAATGGTTATTTTACTGGTCAATGATTGAAATGATTTAAAATAATTTAAACAAAGTTGTACCAACAAAATTTGGTTATTCTTACCGAAATTTCAGTGCAAATAGCCACAGTCTACTTTAAAATGAAATTCGATTTTTGCAGATTAACCAAACATTAGAAACTTCTTAAGAATTGTGAAAGGCTTCAAAAGAGTAAAAACATTCCCGTAAGATTCCTTGGAATATTAAAAATAATTTTTCATTTTGAAATATTATTTTAAAAGAATATTCAAAAAGATTAAAATTTAGGATATTTAAATGAGATTTAAATTCAACTTAAAACCCTTTTTTAACGTCCAATAATCAAATTGATGACAATAATTCCTGAAAATATACACACACGTTTTTAGCAAAATTAAATTTTTTTGGAATTAACCCACAAAAAAAGTGTTCACGGACGTCCGTTAGCATGTTCACTATCTTTCCCCAGATTTTGAACACAAAATGTTTATTAATCTAGGAAAAAAGCCGGGAGAATCTAACAGTGATAAAATCAATACTAATTCCTAAGCGCCATGCAAAGTAATCAAATTTAGCTAAATTAAAAAATTTTTTTAATTAACCGAAAAAAGTGTGCAGGGACTTCCGTTAGGATGTGCGCTATCATTTCCCAAATTTTTAAGACATAATATTTATTACTCTAGAAAAAAGCCGGGGAACCGAAAACTGGTAAAATCGATAATTTTCTAAGTATCACATACCCTTAAGCTCAAATTAAAATGCATCTTTAAAATCTTACCTGCTTTCGCGAGTTCACATTTTGGCCGCATTGAAAAAATAGATGGCGTATTTAACCGCAGCGGATCCCAATAGTATTATTACGATCAACCGTCGTTTTTTAATCGATAACGAAATATTTTTTGGTGAATCGTAAAATAATCACTTCCCCGATTCAGTGGTACCTCTTACCTATCGTCAGCAATCTGCCATTCCGCTCTAAGATACACATTTCATACGACTTGAAATACGATTGAAACGTGGTAAATCGTTTCTTGTTTCCTGGGAAAGTGTATAAAGAAAAATCAACAACACGTGAGAATATGATTGACCGAATTACAAGTGCATGTGCTGAAATTGAAGAAGATACACTTCTCCGTTGTGTAAATTCATTTGAATTGCGGATTAATAAGTGCATTGAAGCCGAAGTTCATCATTTTGAGCACTTACTTTAATTAAAAGATGATTCCCTGAGTACCTTGAATCGTGAGAGGTGAGGGGACTCACCTTAAGGGGGTCATCCCGTGTGACGGCCCGTTTTCTTACCTTTTTTTGGGAATTTTTTTCTTACGAACGAAAACAAGATACAACTTTGAACTTTTGATTATATATTTATTCACATTTGAGCAGTAAATTGTGCAAGTTTGAACCCAAAATCTGTATTATAATGCGTATGGCGCTACTCCGAAGACACCCATATCAAAAAAGTGTGTCCATTAGGGTGGTCCAAAAATTCATGGAAATTTTTTTTGCATGCTAGAGGGCAACAACCCCCCCCCCCCCATTTTATTCGAAATCCGAAAAAGAAATTCCCTAATTTTTTATTTTTGTATTTTAACAGGTGCCGGTTTTGACTTGAAGTGTTCCATGTAAAATGCATGGGGAAAAATCACTTTTTTGAGTTTTTAGAATAATTTTATAGGGTTTAAAGAAATGTGACGGGAAAGTATGTGGGCCTGTAGAGAATTATCCAACGAAGGATTTTATCTATCAGGCATATGGGTTTGAAACCCCTAACACACACCCCACGAGTACCTGAAAACTATCCTTAAAACCAAAAATGACACTTCCTCATGAAATCGACCTTCGGAACACTGTATTCTCGTATTTTTTTACTTAAAATTATTAATATTGGTCCATTGCTTACTTAATGTTTTATTATTTTAAAAAATGGGATTTGTTTCAACAATTTTTTTCGAAATTTCGTTTTTTTCCATAAAAATTATTACTATTGGTCTAGTGGAATATTTATCAACATTATGTCATTAATTTTCAATTGTTTAAACAAATGGAATTTCTGTGAATAATTTTTTTATTAAAACTTATTAATATTGCTTTAGTGGAATATTTATGAACATGTTTGATTAATTTTATTTAAAAAAATTTTTTTTAGTAAAAATTATTACTTAAATATTACTGATAAATGAATTATTATTAAATTAATTATTTATTATCACTGATAAATATTCCACTAGGCCAACAGTAATAATTTTTATTTTGAAAAATCGAAACGAAATTATTTAAACCAATTCCTTTTGTTTAAATAATTGAAAATGAATGACCTAATGTGAAAAAATATTCCACCAGACCAATAGTAACTATTTTTAGGGAAAAAACGAATTGAAAAAAATTATTTAAATAAATTTCACTTGTTCAAACAATTTAAAATGAATGAACCAATGTTATTAAATATTCCACTAGACTAACAGCAATAATTTTAAGGGGAAAAACAAAAATTTCGAAAAAAATATTCAAAGAAATTCCATTTGTTTAAATAATTAAAAATTAATTAACCAATTATAATAAATATCTTCATTAGACCAATATTTATAATTCTAAATAAAAAAAGAGCATAATATAGTGCTCAAAATGTCGATTTCATGAAGAATTGTCATTTTTTGTTTTAAGGGTAGTTTTCAGATACTCGTATGGGTGTGTAAGAGGTTTCAAACTCATATAACCCTTCACATTTTTTGAAACCCTAAAAAATTATTCCAAAAACTCAAAAAAGTGATTTGTCCCCATTACATTTTACATAGGAAACTTCAAGTCAAAACCGGCACCTGTTAAAATTTAAAAATAAAAAAAAATTAGGGAATTTCTTTTTTCGGATTTGGAATGAAATTGGGGGGATCGTTGCCCTCCAAAAAATAAAAGCCTTTTTGACCTACCCTAGTGTCCCTGGCCGGCATGATTCCGGTCGAACGGCTTATTTAAAATCAAAAAACCAAACGGAATTTTATTCTGTGAAGCTTTGGCCATCGCTTGAACTAAGCTATTAAAAAAATATTGAAAATTGAGTAATTGACACGGTTTTGAACTTTTTTTTTAATTTCCTGATTTTTTTCGATTATTTTCTTACGAAAAAAAAACAGTTTGGAATTTTTTAATATTGGAATTTTACTTCACCAGCATATTCTACGCATGTTTAGGAATAAATTTAGGCAAACAAAAAAATCGATTTTTTTGGCTGAACACACGGGGTGACCCCCTTAATCAAGCACCCCGAATCGTGAGAGGCAAGGGGACTCACGTCAATCAAGCACCCCGAAGGGAACAGAAAACTGCTACGTCCACGTCGTTGTTCCTGGGTTACGCTAAAAGTAGTAGTTTGTTTTAAGGCTAATTTCGATTATTGCAAAATCGTAAGCGTGCATACTCAGTAACAGTAAAATGAAGAAAAATTAAATTTCGTCGATTACAGCGACATCTGTCGCGAAACGAGAAAAATGTTTTAGACAAATCATACGCATTTTTATCCAAAGAATCCGTAAATTCAATAAAAAATAGGGGTTCCCATTTAAGATTTCGAACTTGCCCCCACCCCACCCCCACGGGGTGGTGTGGGGGAACCGATTTTAACAGCAGTGTATGTAATCCTCAGAGTGAATAAATGTTGATTCATAACACTTTTTCATAGTGCCTATTTGTCGAGATATTTGAAAGTTTCAAGTTAAAAAAATCACCCTGTAAACGTAAATACTCCCCACAAGTCAGTTCCCAGCCATAGAAAAAATTACCACTATACAGCACTGGAGTAGCCTCTACTTCAGAAGCACATGCGATCAAACCACAAACTATACAACCAGCCAAAACTTCGACCTATGGAAAAACTTCTACTTAATAAAAAAGTTTGTTTTATTTTGTTTGTCTTAGGTGAAACTGGACTCGGAAAATCAACGCTCATGGACTCACTTTTCAACACAAGTTTCGAATCAAGCCCAAGTTCTCATAATTTACCTGCGGTTAAGTTAAAGGCTCATACTTACGAGTTGCAAGAGAGCAACGTTAGACTGAAACTTACTATCGTCGACACAGTTGGATATGGCGACCAAATCAATAAGGAGGATAGTTTCAAAGCTGTTGTTGATTATATAGATGCGCAATTCGAGGCTTATTTGCAGGAAGAACTTAAAATTAAACGATCTCTTTCTGCGTACCACGACAGTCGCATTCACGTTTGTCTCTACTTTATATGCCCTACAGGCCATGGGTAAGTCATGCATTCTATGCAGAAAAGTTAATAGTTGGTATTTTACGCAGACATTTGCATTTTTAACCCCAAAAAAGATTAATTTTTTACCAAATGAAGTGAATTTTCAAATCAAAAACATCGATTTTCAATTTAAAAAGATTTTTCATTCAAAAAACCAAAAAAATGTAACATGTTGAATTTTCAAGCCAAAAAGCGGAGCTTTCAAGAAAACAGTTAAATTTTTTAAACAAAAAAGATAAATTTTAAACCAAGAAGATTAATTTTCTATCAGAAAATACGACTATTCAAAAAAATACATACATTTTTAACCAAACGGTTGAATTTTCAACCCCAAAGTATAAGTTACAAGCGAAAAGTTTATAAACACGTAGTGAGTTGAATTTTGAATCAAAGAAAAGCAGAGAGTTGCTTTTTAAACTAAAAAAGTTGAATTTTTAAACCAAAAAGATAAATGTTCCATAAATTTAGTTTAATTTCCAATTAAAAAAAATTTTTAGCCAAGAAAGTAAAGAAATTTCAATAAAGTTTATAAGATTTTAAGTGTAATAGATACATTTTCAACCAAATAATTAAATGTTGAACCAAATAATAAAATACGTTTTTAATCAAAAAATTAATTCTTAATCAAAAAGGATCCCGCACAGAATGTATGGGAAAATGTCTTTCGGTGGATTTAGTTGAAACTTTGTAATTTTGTAGTTTATAAGGCCCCAATGAAATATCCATAACATGTTTTTCTTAACTGTATGGTTTTAACATTACGTCCGTCTCACACTGCGCGCTTCTCGCAACGGCCAAACGCTAAGCGCTCAATATTTTTAATAAACTGCAACATTCACAATTTAAGTGCAGCAACGATTTCTGATTAAGGTCTGTATCGAGTGCTGTAATGCTAATCATAAGAATCGCCCTCTTTTTGCAACGTCCAAACCCTAAGCGCCCAATATCATCACCTGGACCTTTTCCCGTCTGTCACATAATAAATTTTGTTCACAACGCTAAATTTCTTCTTCAGGTACTCGTTGATGAGCTTTTGAAATGTATACACAGCTACAGTGTCATGACTTAAACAATCTGAGATGATTGCCATGCTAAAATGCTTCAGTTCGTTTCCATATTTTTAATAAATAACTGATGTAAATATAGTTGCTTGATTATTATTCCAATGGAAAGATTGTGCAGCATTTTGAATGACGAAAGCATAATTTTCAGCAAAGTTAAGCAAAATTAAGTGCTCTCCTTCTTTTAGTATAACTTTAAGGTGCTTCAGAAACAAAGCTTGTTGTTTCGCAATAAAATGCGTGAGATTTCAGAATTTTAAGTTTAGTGCAGAGTGCTTCTACGAAAACATCATCATCTGCTATTTCTGTCTTCGAAGTGCTTTTATCAGTTTGCTGCCAAACTTGACATATCACTGTGTCGAAAATATTCACGTCCAATAGATCAGTCAGGTGCTTTTTAAAATTTGCAATGTGACGACAAGATTGACATTCGTTAAAATGACCAAGCGTCAGTGGGTTCACTGCACATGATTTCCTCAATGCAGTCATGATAACATGACAATGGTCAGTTCCCTCAGTTAAATGTTTAATATTAATCGCATTCAACATTAACTTTACGTTTTCATGAAAAACGGAGACACAAACCTTGTGAGTTTCACTTTCTCCAGCTAAAACACAGTGCTTTGGTCTTAGTTGTGCAAATTTTGAAAATCCAATTTTCACATTTTCATGTAGGGTTACAAATCTGGCATATAATTCTGAAAGACTGCACAGAATAAGTCTCTTCTGTACTTACTCTCGAGTACCGTCTAGTTTTTTTGACAGATATAAAATATTTCTTACCTGGTATCTGTCGGCTATTCTCATCTTCGTAGAAGTTTATTACCAAATTTGCAGATTTTTCTGCCAATTTTTGTCCTCTCTTGGCTTCCAGAAAACTCAAAACTCTACTTTTGGCAACTAACTCTTTTGCTTTTCTGGCTTCACGTTCAGATGCACTGAATTCTCACATAATTTGTCTGCGACTCCAAGACTTAGGCGCATTTAAGTGTAAACATGAGAAAAGGGAAAAGCCTGTGGAGAAATAGATAGAAATTTTGATTGACTAAATAATAAATATTTTAATAAAGATTGAAGATTGCTTTTAATGCTTCAAATATTTTATTACATTATTTAAAAAATTTGTGACACTATTTCGCCGGTGCTTATGAAAAAAACCTGCAAAATAAAGCTATAAAGAAAAAACCTATATCAAAGACGCCGTGAAAAATAAATTGTTTATCAGGTCGCTTTGAAAAAAACATAGTTTTAAAACACCGTGAAGAAGAACACAGTTGAGTTAAATGCTACGAAAAAAAAATATATTTCGGTAAATGCTGAGAAAAAACCTTATTCCCATAAGCGCCGTGAAAAGAAACCTTACTCATGAAAAAACCGTGGAAAAAAACTTATTTTTGAAAAAACCGTGGCTAAAATTATAAAATGTTCATAAAATGGGACAAACTCGATTAATTACGGGTTTTTGAGGTCGCTGATTACGAATCCGATGTCAAAAATTCCGAAACAAAATGGCGGATCCAATATGGCGGATCAGTATTTATGTGAAAGAAATACGAGAATCTAATCGTAGATCAGCGATCGTAATCAGCGACCCCAAAAACCCGTAAGTATAGATTTTGAAGCTCATACACACACATAT
>NC_046661.1:3659827-3680117 GCF_010883055.1 Belonocnema kinseyi | reverse complement strand
TGATATATAATATAGTAATATACAGTGATTAATATATATATTGATTCCTTTACAGACTGTAACCACCTATCTCACGGTTGTGAGACGTGGTTGTGGCTGAAAGTTTACTGCGATTTCGTTGGAAGCGGGTGCAATTTTTCAGATTAGCACCCGCTCCCGGCGAAATCCTGCGGTTGTCCTTATGACAAATTTTTAATTATATATATTAATTTTGAAACCACCACCTTGAATCTGTTATCTTGAATTTAAATATTTCCAAATTCTGACTTCAAATTCTTAATCAGCAATCAAAAAAAAAAAAAAAAACTGAGTAAAAGTTTCAAGATCGTATATGTCTTTATTCAAAACGTTGATATCGACATCTTGAATCCCCCCTCTTGAATTAAAAATTTCAAAATTCTGACTTAAGATTCGTAATCAGCCACTCCAAAAAACCCGAAGTAGATATTTTCAAGCTCATATAATTTTTTTTCATCATTTTGAAAGCGCCATCTGGCATCCGCCATCTTGAATTAAAATTTTCGAAATTCTGACTTGATATTCGTTATCAGCGACCCTAAAAACTCCCGAGTAAGAATTTTCAAGTAAATTCACTGAACTCGAAAATATGTGCAACATAGGATTAAACTAAACAAATACAAGCATTTAATGTTAAATTATATAACATATTTTATTATTAATAAAATAATAAACCATTATAATTATAACAACAGGAAAAAGTAATTATTTACTTAAAGAAACGGTGTGAAAAGATTTTCCTCCCGACCGTTTTCATAAGTATTTTTTGACGATGCCTTCTTAATAAATTACTTATCACGGTATTTTCATGAATACGGTTTTTTTCACGACGTTTTGACAAAACATATATTCTTCTATTGCGTTTTCAAGAGTAAACTTTTTCCTCACGGCGTTTCTTAAAAAGGGTTTCTTTTTGCAGTGTTTACTAAAATATGTTTTTTATTACGGCCATTCAATGATGCTGGTTTTTTCACAATATTTATACAAGATGTGTTTTTCACAGCGATATAATTTACGGGTTCATTCTCCTAAGCACCGGCGATTTGCTCTATTCTTGATGTCTAAAGTGAGTCCGCGGCCTGCATTTTGAGTAAATACTATTTTTTATTTTACACGTGACACAGAATCTTAAAGCATACTTTTTTGTGCTATCAGACTTCACAGCCTGTCCCCTAATTCCCCTAAAAGTCTTCTATTTAGAGTATTTCCCACAAATTCATACAAAGTTCTCCTAAAAGTCCTGCATTTTAAACATGGCTGATCCTAGACAGCCGGCGCTCTGGTGCAGTGATTAATTGCCGCCCACTCAAACCTTCGAATTTTCGTTGTCCATATACCATTAAAATTTTTCTACAATAATTGATAAAACTTATAATAATTAATAATAAAGAATATTAATAGTAAATGTAACGGTTAATGGAAAATAAGCTAATATTGACAAACACATTTATTATTGCACGTTATTTATTAGATTGGTCCAAAAAAAGCGAATATGGTTCTATATTCATGTGAAAAAACTAAACAATTTTTCCAACGGCAATTGGTTAAAAAATATTTAAAGTATCTTAAAACATTTCTTCCGATTTTTCCCATTATTTTTCAAATAAAAAATTATGTAAAAATGTCCTTGCTGCTTATTATGAGATTTTTAGGCCTATAAGCTATACAAAAGTTTCTGGCATAACGGTTTGAAGCTCATTAATGTAGAATACTTTAATCTTGAAAATGATCATTCACTAAGCTACTATTTTTGGTTCACTTACTTCTTTCACGTCAAAGCCAGAGGACCAGTTGTGTAGCCGAGGCTTGGCGGGGCCTGGCGCCGCCAGGCCACTTGTTTTGGAGGTGTTTGGAAGCCTGGCGGTGCCACGCTAGTTATTTGTCGCACAGAAAATGTTTCTAGTTAATATTAGAAGAGCCATTTGCTTAATACTATGAATCTAATTTTAAGACATAATGAAACCTTACTTCAACAAAACTAAGCAACATCAAAATCAATACAGTCGAACCTCGGACACTGTAGCTTTGGACACTGTCACACGTCGGATACTGTCATCAGCTGTTTCGCGGACACTGTAAGAATCAGATGATTAGCCCAGTGCCGGCGCATCCTCGAAACCCCTTCTCTGAGATATGTAGTACATATGTACTTAGTTTTGCGCAATAAGTTAAGTGAAAAGTGTAATTTAAATTTTTCCTGATTGAAATTTTATATTTTAACTTCACCGGGCTTTGAAATGTCTGAAGTCGCCTACACTGTTGAGTTGAAAGAATACAGAAAGAGTTTTTAAATGATTTTTTGGTAAAATCGGAGAAACCGGTCAACCCTATTTAATCTGCGAACAATGAAAAAGGTCGTGTGGCTAAGCAAGCGACCGACCGCTGTGCTTCGCAACGGGACCCCCTTGGCTGAATGAGCTCTGAATTCTCCAGAGTACGATTGAACCTCTCTGACCCAAGAATCACCGCATGTTTACTCAAGAAGATTTTACCTGATTCTCCGAGAATGAACCCGATTTTGTAAGAGTTGGAAGGATTTCTTATGATCTGTCGGATCTTCGTACATTTGCCTTGATTTCGAAGAATGAGTTCTGAGTTACAAATGACTCCACTCATTTTCACTCAGTGAATAGCCCCTCGGTCTATAATTTATAGAAGGGCTCGCCACTTCAAGCAGGTGCTGAATGACACGACAAGTACATTGCTGCCACCAAGTTTTTCTGTCATTTTTTCTTCGTTTTGCAAGAATCGAGCGTAAAGTAATTTTTCGTTTATAGCACCTATTCACCTTCAATCAGCTATGCCAGGTCCATACAAAATCCCTTCTGACTCTTCAAGCAGGTAGTCACATAGTAAGTCTAGGGGGACCGAATTACGGCGAGGGTATTATAATTAGCCGACAAGGAAACCGTGTGCCTTCGCGTCGAGCCCATGCGCCGCGCGCACTCGCCTCCGTCTGACGCGTCTACCGTGCATCGGCTAAAACTTCAAGAGTATTTCGAATTTTGACTTGAAATTTTCGGGGAATATTCTTAAAGAGTTAACGGTTCGAATAAGATAATAAAAAATCGATGTTTTGACTCCGACAATGGGGGGGGGGGGGTACCCTTAAGAAATGCACCAGAAAAACAGTGGTCTCCTCTGGTTGACAGCAACTCCTTATTTTCAAATAGACCTATAACAGTGTTGCTGTCATACTTTTTTTGAGCATGTTTGTCGCCAAGATTATTTTTTTATACGTTTACACCATATTTAATATCCTGCACAATCTGATAATATGCAAGATTGCATCATAACCTATTGACTGCTACACTAAGAGGTTAGGTTAATGCACAGGAAGAGGTGGCTCATTTCGTCACAGCACAGTGGTTCATTTCGCCTCATATGACACTTTTTAGTCAAATCAAAATTTCACCTATTTCGTTTTTACAATTATAATAAATCTGTTTAAAAATTAAGGTTTAATAAATAAGATATCTAAATAAACACTGGAAAAACATCTAATATGTGATTTGGTGTGATTCTTGAACTTTCTAAACAAATGCAAAATAGCAAAATACAGATTTTAACATTTTTACTATCGTTTTTTCGAAATTTATTCAACATTAAGCGAAATTTTGTTTAAAAAGAAGTTAGTTAACATTATTCCTGGGATTAATACAAAAAACCGTTACAAAAGAAATGATAGCTACGAGAAAATTGAGTGGCTCATCTTACCCCCTACGCTCATCACGCCCACCCTACCCTACTCATTACTCACGAAACTATGTGAATATTAATAAATAAAACGTTTATATTAATTTTTATATTATATTTTATTTTTGGGAAGGATAGTGTCTTTCAAGTCCGGCGTGAGGTATAATGACCGTGAAGGCCAGGAACCAGTCGAACGACAAGATTTATTAGGGCTTGTTTGACCTAGTGCTTTAGCTGCCACTGGCAGTCTTTGCAGCTAAACACTGCCTTCTGATGAGTCCTGCTCTACATCTACGATTTTTCACAGAAGAGACGAATATGTACATTAGGGTGGTCCTTATTTTTCAAATTTGGGTTTTTCTTAGTCTCACACCCCCTCCCCATATTTTGTTTAAATGAAAAAAAACATTATCTTCACCAAATTTGAGTGAAATCGGTTAACATTAACAGGTGGCCCAAAGCACTCGAAGTTAGCATGGGGAAAAGTAACGTTAAATTTCCAAATAAATAGCAGATGCCTACATTTGAACCAGAATTACAATTTTCACAATTAATAAAAAATTATCGTTAAATTCTTGCAAGGGGCAGATTTATTGATTAGAAATCACGTGATGACAATTAAAATAAAAAATTTTTAAAATGTAAGCCCAATGTAAAAAAACATTTCATGATGCTTCAAAGTAAAATTTTGAAAAATTCAAAATGGCGCCTTATGAAATACTCGAAAAATCTTATTTTCTATGATTTTTGCCTAAAGGTCTTCAAATTTGGGAGACGAATCAAATGTATTGTTACAAAGTGTATGGTTGGATGTCGAAAACACGAGATTCTGATTATTTCGTAAGGCTCCATTTTGAAATTTTCAAATTTTGTTTTGTTTCTCACCGAGAAACAAAGAAATCGTGAGTTTGAAAAAAATTTGAACGGCCATCTTGAGTTTTTTTAATTTTTAATTTTAATTGTCATC
This sequence comes from Belonocnema kinseyi, assembly GCF_010883055.1. Classification (NCBI taxonomy): domain Eukaryota; kingdom Metazoa; phylum Arthropoda; class Insecta; order Hymenoptera; family Cynipidae; genus Belonocnema; species Belonocnema kinseyi. The sequence continues at coordinate 3,675,436 of NC_046661.1, read as the reverse complement.
ACATGCTCTCTAATAAATAAATTTTTCTCTTGTGAGAATTTGACTAGAGTTTCTTATTACTTGTAGAAATTGTTATTTTGGTTTTAATTTATGGATTCATCATTTTGTAAATTTTGAAGAAAAACAATTTCATGTAGATATATTTTTTCAGCATAGCCTAAAAATGATTATTGTCCAAAACCAAAGGTTTCCAATGAAATAAAAAAAATTAACTGCATTTAAAATTTTACCCAATTTTTCCCTATAGTCCAGTAAAATTAGCTCGAAAACAGATCATTTCCAGAAAAAATGTATAAAGTTTTGATATCTATCGTACGTGGTTCCATATGGCATCCGAATCAAATATCAAAAGAGATTAAATTCTGAATGAGAAGTTTTGTATGCATTTTTGTTGTACGGGTCACAGTTCCCGAGTAATCCACCCTCTGCGTAGGGGGTGAGTTTCAGCTCCAAACCCGCATGCTCTTTCTCTTGCACATATTTCGAAAGGGGGTAGTTTTTCGCTCATAATGTGTAGGACTAAAATTGTAGAGAATACAATTCTCTATAAATACTGCGCATTAAATGTTTATTACTTAAACAATTCAACATTATAAAAATATTATTCCGAAAATATATCAGTGTTTCATTTTATGAAAAATTATTTAAAGCCTATGTATATATGTATAATGTATTAAGTAATTAATAAATACGATTTGAAACATTTTTTAACAATAAAATTAATTTATAAGTAAGTATTCAATGATATATAAGTTTGTACTAGAAGTAGTAATAGTAGCAGTAGTATTCTCTTGAAAATAACTCGAAATGGGGTGGTTTTTCGGTGAAACTATACATGGCTTAAATTTTAGAGCAGACAATTATCTATTCATATTTCTAATTAATTTGTATTTATTTAAACAAGTACTGATTATATCATTATTTTTCTGAAAATGGATAATTGTCTGCTCTACAATTTAAGTCATGTATAGTTTCATCGAAAAACCACCCCATTTCGAGGTACTTTCAAGAGAGTCTGCTCTAACATTTTAATTCTATACATTATGAGCGAAAAACCACCCTCTTTCGTGATATGTGCAAGAAAAAGAGAGTGCGGACTTGGAGCTGAAACTCACCCCCTACGCAGAGGTTGGATTACTCGGGAACTGTGACCCGTACGACGAAAATGCATAGAACACTTCTCATTCGGAATTTAATCTACTATTTTTTTATACTGGACTATTTTTGTCGTTAGATGCACGCTTTTCGAAATAATCGCCAAAAACCAATTTTCGGGTATTGTTTGTTAGATTTAAGGGTGTTTCCTCCCACCGGCCAGAGGGAAACTCTTTTTATATTTGATTCGAATGCCATATGGAACTAAGTATGATAGATATCAAAACTTTATAAATTTTTTCTGGAAAAAAGTCTAATTTTACTGGACCACTATGTTAATTGCATGAGAAAATTTAAGTACTTTGGGCCACGTGTTAATATTACCCCATTTCGCTCAAATTTGGTCGAAATAATTTTTTTGGTCATTCCAACAAAATAGGGAGTGAGACCAAAGAAATTCGAAAGAAAAAAATCCACCAAGAGTAAATAAGGACCACCCTAATGGACATTTTTTGACTAATATCAATCAATTACATCCTAATATCCAGTTCACCATGAAAACAGAACAAAACGGAAAATTGCCTTTCTTGGACGTATTAGTTTAAAAAAAATCTCATAACACATCAGGACATGAAGTTTACAGAAAACCCACGCATACAAACAGATACCTACATGCCTCCTCCCACCATCACCCATCTTAAAAACAATCGGTCATCAACTCCCTTGTATACAGAGCTGTTTCCATAACAGATAAAGATAAGTTACAAAAGGAATTACAAAACGTTAAACAAATCCTGATACAGAACGATTACACAAACAAACAAATTGATAAAGCAATAAGAAAACACACTCAAAAAAGCAAGTCAACGCAACCTACGAAAGAAAGAGAGAAAAGTGACCATCACCCTACCCTACATCCAAGGTGTCAAAGAACAAATAGGAAGAATTCTCAAGAAACACAACATCCAAACCATATTTAAACCACCTGCGAAAATAGAACAACTACTAAATAACCCTAAAGATAAAAAGCCACCCCTCAGTGTTCCAGGAGTATATAAAATCCCTTTTTCTTGAGGCAAAGTCTATATTGGAGAAACCGGGAGGCAGTGAGCCAACGTATTAAGGAACATGAGAGTAAAGTCAGGCTAAAACATTTCACTCAATCAGCACTAGTTGAACATCATATCGAAACAGGACAAAACATTTTATTTGATGAAACAGTAGTCATTGCAAAAACACACAACAAATTTCCAAGAAAACATAGAGAAGCAATCGAAATCTTAAAACACCCTAATAACATCAATAGGGACAATGGATATAATACCAATCCGATTTGGCTTTCCGTTCTCCCGGATTTTAAAAAAAAGACTTGATTGGCCAATCAAGTTCGACCAGTCCCCACGGTGGGGCGCTCTGGCCAATCACAGGCATCGTAGAAAGTATACCTACGAACAACATTACCTGATACCTCAGTTTTAGTTCAGCCCTGAAGATGTGAACAGCAATGTTCACGAAACGTCGGCAAACAATTTGTAGTTGTTTACATGAGTGAAACCCAAAACATTTCTTTTTATCAAAATGAATAATCGTGAAAGCATAAAGTCTATTATTTTTACATTGTCATCAGAGAAGGTTTTAGATTTGTGTAAAATTTGACCCCCCTCCCCAGTTTTGGTCAAATGTCTACGTTTTGAGACCCCCTGAATCCGAAAAACAGGTTTTTACGAATGTGTACATATGTATGTCTTTCTGTGTGCACGATAAATTTTGAAAAAATTAATTTATTATATTGTCCCTTGGTACAGTCGTTTAATGTAATAAACTAAACCAAAGGTCAAGTTCGTTAGCCAGTCATTTTGGTTGAAAATTCAAAAAGTGCGCACATTTGGAAGATTTTGCAGACCAATCTTTTCAAAATTCAAAAATTCTCTGTACGGTTATTATTTTCTGTGCCTTCGGAAAGACGACCCGATCAACATAACGACGGGCGAACGCTCAATGAAACGACGGCGGAGGCAGTACCTCTATCTTGTTGGACGATGAAATTCCCGCGTTCGTCTTATTGGAAGGCTAGTGTATTCTAAAAGTCGAACAATTTATCCTAATGACTTTTCATAAAAATATAGAAATTACCAGTTATAGCATTTACAACATTTTAAAAATACGAAAATTAATATTTTAAGCCAAATAACGCACGATATGAAAAAAAGTCAAGATTCGAAAAAATGTGGAATTTTGAATGCCCTATAAGATTGTCATAACAAGTTTTTTAATTTGATGTAAAATCAAACATTACAATTTTTGACCGCATACAAAATAATGAAAAATCCAAAAATTACGTTTTTCGGCCAAACTGTGCAAAATACGGTAAAAGATGAGAAGACAACAATTCTGCATTTGAAAAAGATCTACAAATTTGTATAAATCACTTTTGAATAGGATGCCTAGTTTTGGCTTTAATCATGAAAAACATCCAGCCTTGAAGCTGACATTGGCATTGACCTGAAGGTTATTTCAAGGTCAGCTTTTATTTTTTAAATGGAAAACCATATTTTTGACCCCGTCAATCGAAAAAACGGAAAATTTTACGTTCAGATATGCATTAAGGTCATGTGACCCGATGACCTGCGGGGTCATTCCAGGGTTGTGTAAACTCGAACAAGGTCTAGACGGCCGATCAGCGATCAGGTTGCCTTAGTCGACCGGACCTAGATACAATGTTTAACAATTTTTTTTAAACGAATGTCCTTGATGCATATCTAAACGTACAATTTTTCGCTGCTTCGATTATCGTTGTCAAAAATAGGCTTTTCCATTAAAAAAATTTAAATTGACCTTGAAATAACATTTAAGGTCAACGCCAAGGTCGGCTTGAAGGTGGTCATTCAGATCCTTGTCCAAATCCCTGAAACTTTTGCCTGAAACATTTCTCTCGAAAACGCATATTTTCGCTGATCAGCCGTCTAGACCTTGTTTGAGTTTACACGATCCTGGAATGAACCCGAAGGTCATCGGAACACATGGCCTTGATTCATATCTGAACGTAAAATTTTCCGTTCTTTCGATTGGCAGTCTCAATAATAGGGGTTTCCATTTGAAAAATAAAATTTGACCTTGAAATAACTTTGAAGGTAAACGTCAAGGTCAGGTTCAAGGTCACCATTCAGATCCTCGTCCAAAAACCCTGAAACTTTTGTCTGAAAGATTTCTCTCGAAAACGCATATTTTCGCTGATAGGGGTTCACCTAAATATCGCGTAAACGGGTATTTTCTTTACCGAATTTTGCACAGATTATCTTTAACATGTGTACTTTCATCTCAAATTTGGTCAGAATTACTTTTTTTCAAAATGACGGACCAAAATATCTCAAAAACCGTGGCTTTTTAACATGCTCTCCAGGTATACCATTTTTATGGTGAAAAAAACAATGCTTAACCCGATATTATTATTAAATTAGATATTTTTGGTGTTGCTGGTAATAAATAAACTACTAAAATGCAAAATTTCAAAATGGCGGATTTAAAATAGCGGCGGAAAAATGAATTTTTTTATTTTTATGTAATGTTCATTTTAATATCGAAATATCTTTTTAATGTTCGTTTTAAAAACTTATGTTTAATAATCCTTATTCTTATTATTTAAAAAATATCAATAGGGAGTCCGATATGGCGGATAAAAAAATGTTGTATAGTAACAAGGCCAACGCCAACTCAGTCTTTTAAACTCTTCTGTGACCATAAGATTTTTTAGCCAGGAACTATATAAATCAGATATAGTTTTAAGGCTTTGAGGCATCGCTGACTTCATATTCGCCATTACTTCTGCAAAACTAATTTGTTTCAACAAATTTTTGCGGTATTAACTCATTTTGGGGTTACTTAAGATGTTTTTGAGTACGCTTGATCTAAACATGCGATTAGTTTTGCAAAATTATTTTGTTTAAACAAATTATTGCATAAAAACATTTAAGGCATAAAAAAGGTCAGAATTGGATTCTATGTTAAAAATTACGTACGATATAGTATTGAAACTAATGAGATATTTAAAAGCATCGAAGCAATTTGAAGCACTTACATTCTCAACTTCAGAAGTGTAAAAAACATATAAGAAAAAATAAATAAATTACAAAAAATTAAAAATCCGCAAAAAATACGAAAAATTTAAAAAAGAAATAATAAAAAATGTAAAAAAACAAAACAAAAACCCAGACATAAATGATATTCATGATAGTATAAACCCGGTGGAATGTGGAGAGTTGTTATCTCTCATATAAATAATTGAATATGTTATACAAAACGTTATGTGATGCGTTTAAATATGCCATTAGTTACAATACTATGTCGTACGTAATTTTTGACATAGAATCTTATCCTCACATTTTTTATACAAAACACGTTTTTTATGCAATAATTTGTTTAAACAATTTAATTTTACAGACCTAATCGCATGTTTGGATGAGGCGAACTCAAAGACCCCTTAAATAATTGATGTCGTATTTGTATTTTCATTGCCTTCCTTATGAACATAAACAGTTTTATTAAATTTACAAAATTAATTATTCATTAATTTGTTTATTAAAAAGCGTAATTGAAAGCATAAAAGACTATTCCAGATGTCACTTTTGCCTTTCAATCTGAGTCTGGTATTTGTTTTGCAAATTCGTTAATAACGCAGTAATTTCTTTAAACAAATTAATTTGATAAAGTAATGGCAAATTTGAAATCAGCAATGCCTTAAACCCTTACAAATGTATATGGTTTATATAGTTCGTTGTTAAAAAATCTTATGGTCACAGAAGAGTTTAAAAGACTAAGTTGGCGTTGGCCTTGTTATTCTACAACATTTTTTTATCCGCTATATTGAACTCGCTATTGATATTTTAAAATTAATAATAATAAGGATTATTAAAAATAGGCTTTTGAAACGAACATTAAACCGATATTACTATATTAAAACGAACATTACATACAAATAAAAAAATTTATTTTTCCGCCGCTATTTTAAATCCGCCATTTTGAAATGTAGCATTTTAGTAGTTTATTTCATACCAGCAACACTAAAAATATCAAACTGAATAATAATCTCGGGTTAATCATTGTTTTTCTTTCACCTTAAAAATGGTATATCTGGAAAGAAATCGAAAAGACCACGGTTTGTGAGATATTTTGGTCCGTCAGTTTGAAACAAAAAAAAGTAATTCTGAAAAAATTTGTAAGAAAGTACACATGTTACTGGTGAATAAACATATACTTGTCCAGAGAAAAATATTATTAAAAACTACGAATTGTTCCACTTATAGACCGACTACTGCATCCACCACCGCATCAAACAAAAATGAGGGTTGTTACTTATAAGTATTAATTCTAAGTATACTTTCTAAGTACCAATTCTAAGTATCAATTCTAAATGCGAAAAATTAATACGGCCTTTCTTACGCCAGTCTTCTACTATATGTCTACTTCGTCGTAACATACACCCTGTAGTTAAACCAGCCCTGATTTTAAATGAAAATGATCGAAAAGTCTCGAAAAGTTGATCCCTCTGGAAATCTGGTCTAAATTCATTCCTGAAATTTTTGTAAAATCTTTTGAAATTTTGGTGAAATTTATTCAAAATTTTATTATTTAAAAATATTGCTAATATTCGCGTTCACAAAATTGTAGTTTTCTATTTCAAAATGTATTTTTTTAGCTTCACTTATAATTTATGTTTGATAAGTAAAAACGAGGGTGAACACGATTTATTCTCCGACTAATTAAATTATTAATAAAATATCAATCTCTTCCAAAGTTATATTAAACTTTCACTTTTCTTACAAATATGTGTATTTATTATAGTTTATCTACTTTCTAAACAGTGTTCGGTAGTAACTCGTTAAAAGTAACGAAGTTACTTTAAAAGTTAAGTTACGTGTAACTATTTCAGTAACTTCGTTACTTCTCGAAAAAAGTAACTGTAACGTAACTTAGTTACTATTTTCCTGGTAACTGATAACTTTTTTTAAGTTACTTTGTCGTTAATTTACATTTTTTCTGTATATCTTTATTTTGATTGCTTTTATACAAAGAATGAAAACATTAAAAATTGCGCGCGTCGAGGAAACAAAAGATTATCGATTTCGCGCTCGCGCTCTGGTTTTCATTTGCTGTGTAAAGAAGCAAACTTTCATTTTGAACACACATTGCTTAGAGCGAATCCGAAACTTCGAAATTGAGTTTTGTCTGATTTTAAAAATTTGAATTAAGACTTATAATAATGTGCGACAAAATAACGGCGAAGAAACAAATAATTCTGCTGATCTAGTGATTGAATTTCTTGAACCACGAAAATAACCTGAATAAAATTTTGTACCTTGACCAGGTTATGCAGAGTTCTTCGATTTTCACTCGAAGGAAAGGAATACTTACAAACTAAAGTGCAAGTTATGTGTGATTCCGAAAATTCTCAATGGTTATGTTTTGAAGTATAATGCGGTTGTTATAGATATAAGGTTATATTTAGAGATTATTTGGATTACGAATATTATTCTTTTTTTTCTTTTTTTTGAGCTGTTCTTAAAGTGCCTTGATATTTTAATTAAACATCAAATAACGTCATAAAGAATATTATTTAAGAATATTGATCAGACTGAATAAGATAATGACTGAGCAACAAGAAATAGTTATAAATCACAACAATAATATTTAATATCCACTGTGTCTTTTGCATAACGATTCAGATTATTATAAGCATTTTAGCTCCTTAGTTTTATTCACTCCAAAACCTAGATAGTTAGGATATTTAGGAAAAGATATCAGACTGAGCAAGTTTAACTACAGTATTAATTCTCCAAGCCTGATCAACGAACTGTTATAGCTTATAACCGATAAGTCACAGGAATGAGATTTATATAATACTCACTGTTCTACATTAACTACTTATCTTCAGCTGAGTATCATACGTACTTAGTTTTTTTTATTACGAAAAATTATAATTGTTAAGGAATGTAAAATTTTACTTAAAACTTGTTCGAAACTAACGTTTAATAATGCTTGAAAGAATTGATGTAATCGATAAATAAAGTTCTATTCTGGAAAATATGAAGTATGTTTATAAAAATAAAAAATAATTTTAATTTTAATTAATAGTGAATTCTAAAAAAACTTTCAAAGTATCATTTTTAATATTACTAAAAAGTAAATAATGTCTATTACTGATGTACCTGTTTGATCAAATATACCAGTACAGAAAAGTATTTATTGTTACATTTAAATAAAAATCTACTTTATAATTAAAATCATTATTTGAATGAAAAAATATAATCGATACTTTTATTTGATTTCAAAAAGTATTTTAGCATACGCTCATAGCATTTAAAGAAAAAAATAATTTTCTAAATAAATTTTTTTATCTGCCAGTCTTAGGTATCGAATGAATTAAGTGTGAAGAAAATGGTATTTTCCTTTCAAAATAATCAACACTATAAAGGAAAAATTTTTTTTTGTGGTTGGATTTTTTGTTTGAAATTCGAATTCATAATTTTTTCATCCGGGTTTTAAATTTAAATTTTTCCTACAGAAAATACCTTTTGTTGAATTCTCCTTTTCTTAATGTATAAAGGGAGATAAGCAAAGTTTCCGTACATGTCCGTGTGATGATTTTATTTGTCTCTATTTTTCATTTGGTAAGATGAAAATCGGAAAACAATTCGAAGTAATTTTGGAGAGGTTAATAAACTTTATTTTTGCAAGAAAAAAATGCCCTCTGGACCCGAAAATAGGTATTTATGAATGCCTCCAACTTTATGTCTGTCTTGATAACGAATTTAAAAATGTAAGAATTTTTGTAACTGCTTTGATAGTGACCCTCAGAGTAAATGTAATCCTTCAACTGGGGTGCGAAACTTAAAAATTTCTCCGTTCAATCAGCCACTCCCAGCACAAAACGTCGCGATTGTTACCCCGAAGTTTAGCACAACTTTACTTCCACTTAAAGCCTCCCTCGCCGCTCCGTTTGCAGAAAGCAGGGTTTTTGACTAATTCTGTAGAGTTCACCGCACGCGAAAGGGTTGCACACATGTACGATGTCGGTTCACTACTACAACGCGTTTTTGGTCATTAACGTCCCAAAAACCCTCCCTTGTCTGATTTCCCTTTTTGGAACTAAGCCTTAAGGTGACAATTCACGGCATGATACGTGCGAGAAAAAGCGGGCGGAGCAAGGATTCATGTTCCTTTTTCTATCGGCCTTCTTATCTAGCAAGGTGAGATAGCTGGTCGACGAATGCTAACGAGACAGGGTCCGAGTCATACTCGTTCCCTCGCATGGGGATAGGATGGAAGGGTTTTTTTCTGACTCTTCTGAGAAAGTTATGATAGACTGAATTCAATAGATTCAAAATTCTGAAATTGATCAAATGAATATTAGACAATTTTTGATGCACGTGCATCAGTTCTCTATTGCTATGTCGTTACATTTAACGTTATTAATATACAATATGAATTTGATATCCCAGAAACGTCTATCAATCCTCTAAGTTTTTTAATTATGGTGGAATTCAATTATAGGTGCCTATAATATATGCCTATGATATTGGTGGACAATTTGATTACCTGACTGAAAATATTCAAATGGATAATAGTTTCTACCTGAGTATTTTCATGTTGGTTAGTAATCGAATCTATCCAATCATGATTTATCAACCATGTCTATTCTTTCGACTAGGGGTAGTTGTATCGTTTGATATCGATTGCTGAGATGCTTATCAATAATTAACCCTTTCTAAATTTACTAAATAGATGCCTGAACTGAAGTTATAGATGTTATCGAAATAAAGTCTTAATGTTTATTAACAATGTGTGCATTCGGACTCGAAAGTATGCGCAAGGTATGAAAACTAGGAAGTGGTATGGGTCGTCAGGCGGGGAGGAAGAATGACATGCACTGCTGCTCCCCAGCATTGACACTTATTACAGCGTTGTCATTGACTTGTGGCTCTATTGTGTGTATTCTCTCTTGCTCTCTCTCTCTCTCTCCTGTTGCATTAGCCTGCTGGTCTTAGGTATATGAGTGTAATAAAATGGAAGGTGCAACCACGTAGGCCTTGGCCATAGTTTCTATCATTGCTATAGGCTTGGGGGACAAGCAATTGAAGATGGATTTGCAATTGACCGTTCTCACAGGACCCATCGTAACACAAGCTATGAAAAAAATTAATAGAAACAAGTGTAGGGTTCTAGTACAGAACTAGACGAACAACACTGTTTTCGAAAATGTGTTTTTTGCATAAAAAATTCTTCAAAAATCAAATGAATATTGTGTCAAAAGGATGTTTTTCAAAAGCTCATTTTTAACATAGTAATAAAAATATTGTTAATTCAAAACTAGATAACTGTCTCTCTGTACTTGTCTCCCATCTTATATTTTTTAACTGTCTGACCTGTCCACTTTTTTATCTTTTTTTAACCAACTTCCCCTTCCTAAAAGATTTTTAATGCAGTAAAATCATAAAATATATTTTTTCCAAAGAAAAACTTCTTAAATATAACTATTTGTAACTTTTTCAGCATCAAAGTACTAATAAAATTCAAACCTATAATTTTAAATTTTCATTTTCTACGAAAAGCCACTTTTATAAGGTTCTGTTACTTAACTTTTTCCTAATTAACCTAATTTTATCCCTATATAGCAACTCAATTTCTCGGGAGAAAGGTTTTAGTTTGTAGGTCAAATGAAAATAGCACTTTTTATCGTAACTCGCAACCAAGGCTGTTTCAATTTTAGGTTCTCATAACTTTGAGTTTGTAAACTGCAACATTCCTTTTCTTAGAATTTCAGCCCGGAAGTAAGCTTTTGTTTTATTTTTAAATTGTGATTTTGATTTTACAGAATGTTAATTCGATTTCCTGAAAAAATCCAATTTTGTTGGTTATCTAGTTATGTTGCAACCCTTCAAGTTGCTCACCCAAAAAAGAGCTTCAAATTTATCATAAATAATTTTTTGATAAGACGCGTAGTTTTTGTTTTTAATCGTCAGGAATTGGCGCGTTGCTCACACGAGGTGTGTGATTGGTTATTTAATTTGGAAATGCGTGACCGAATTTAAATTCTTCATTATGCATCATCTCTGTCGATGTCCAGCGTTACATTTTATTATAACTTAAATTATCTGTATCAGTTTATTTTAGCCTGCGCCTATGATAGCAATAGTTACATTATATAAATTATAGGACAATATTATACCATAACTTGCAATACTATAATAATATCCATTACAATAATATCATGATAATATATCATTATGTTATAAAATTTTATATCACCCGTATTATAACCCTATACCACAATAATTATTGCAACGATATAACAATATTTATGATATTATAATAATATCATGCATAATAATAATTACGATATTACAACAGTATTTATCCATCGTGTTAATATCATGACAATATAACCCTATAATTTATAACTGTATTATATAATCCATATAATAACAATAAACCATAATTATAATTATAATGTTATAAAGATATTCATAATAGTATACTAATATTACAACAATATTTATCTATTATAACAATATAGCCTTATACTATATAATTGTATCATATTATTCCCGTAATAACATTATACCATAATAATGATTATAGTCCCATAAAAACATTTATAATATTATAAATACATCGCATATAATAATGACTACTATATTACAGAAATAATAATCCATTATGATAATGTCACGGCAATATAACCCTATATTATATAAATGTATTATATCCTCCATATGATAACGTTAAACCGTAATAATAATAATGAGCCTCGGTGGCTCACTTGGTTAGACACTCGGACTTCACCTCAGAGGTCCGGGGTTCGATCCCTGAGCCGGTACCTCTGGAAATTTTTCAATGTACCTTTACCGAGGTTCTGGTGGTTGGGAACCCACCTTAAGTTGTAGGTCCCCCCATCGTGTACTTGACTGCAACCCAGTCCGTTAATGATGGGGTAAAACCAGGATTTGTCCAATATGTCTGGGCAGACTGCTCTCATCCGATCACTTGATTGCATTATAAAAATGCGTCCGTGACTGATGATATATACCGGGACAGCCCCGTGCAAAAATGATCAAATAAAAATCCATCTCTAACCAAAAATGCCTTCGACATGTTGGGCAGTAGAAGCCTGTGACAGCATTTCAACACTGAAATGTTTTATCCCACAATATCCCCATAATATTCATCTATTATAACAATATAACCTTATTATACTATATAATCGTATCAAATTATCCATATAATAACATTATACCATTAAAGTGATAATAACACCATAAAAACATTGACAACGTTATAATAATGTCATACATAATAATAACATATAATAAAGCGCGAGAGTTAAGAATGACGAAGGTTAAACTTACGATAATGCTCTAATGAGATAGTTGCAGTTACAGAACACTGTCGGATCAATCAAGGAACGCCAGCTGATCGAATGAAGTAAGATTTAGATTGTTCGCAATGTAAAATGCAAGCCGATTGTTTATCTAACTTCGTATGTCCTGCAACTACTGAACTTATCGCGTTCCAGTATCAGTACGTGATCAGTTGCAAACATAGATTATAATAATTATACACTTGGAGTATAAACAAAGTTGATTGGTTTTACTTTTTAATTGTAATATTTCTACAAAATTATGTTTGCGTCAAAAGTCGGAAAACTTTAAAATATACAGATACGTGTGCCTAAATAATTTAAAGTAAAATTTATTCTTCTATTATTTTACATTTTCCATTATCACGAGCTTTTCTCTTTAAAATTATGTTAAACACAAATTAGTAAATAAAAGTTTAAAAGATATGTAGAAAAAAAACCACTGCCAATGAATTGGCAGTAAGCTTCCTCAAACTACACTTTCACTTACAAAAAATATTTTATTAATCTGGCTGAAACCTATCTGAGAATATCCAATTATTAATCTATCTTTCGTTAATTTTCTTACTCCATACACATTATCGCGTTGTCTACTTCTTTCACCTAACAATATGAGATACTTGTTTGCATCATCATTGTCAATCCATGAAGATGTAGGTGTTTCATAGTTATTTTCCACGTCACTAGCAGTTGATGTCTCTAAATAAGGGGGTCTACAGTCTCGTCTGCTTCTTTCTCATCGTCATTAATTGATTTATATGACGAATCATCGTCCCCATCAATAATTTCTTCATCTTTATTCGTTCCCTCTTTCCCTCTAATTTGTTCAACTTTTTTCATGCTCTTGAAAACACCAACAATTTTCTCCAGTGGATTAACATTGGGTTTAAAAGTGTCACTTAATGTGCGCTCAACTGTTTCTTTGCCCAACTTTATTAACGTCACTGGCTACTTTAATGTAGCCATACCTTTTAGCATGGTATTTGGTTTTGCTAAAGATTATCACAAAATCATTTTCAATGCTAAACATGAACTCATTTTGACAAGATCACAAAGTGATGAAAATGCCGCCTTGCAAACAGCCCCCCTTGATCAGTATAAATTTAAATCAATAAAATAGAATGGCCATTGCCTACTATTGCTAAAATATATTGAAAAAGATCCGTCTTTTCCAATAAGTTTTCGAACTTGGGAAATATATGAATATCCCCTAGTTCCAGCGACTTCAAACCATATTTGGACTGTAAAAACCTCAACACCATTGGAAAAACCGAGATTTGTTATACTAGGAGTTCAGACAAACAGAAAAAATAATACCACTAGAAACTGTAGCAACTTTGATCATTGCAATTTGACTAATGGAAAACTACTTTTAAATGATCAGTGCTATCCTTATAGTAATTTGAATCTTGATATTAATCAAAATGAGTATGCTCTTCTTTATGAAATGTATACAAACTTCCAAGATAATTACTGTGATAAAGAAGCTCAACCATTGCTATCGAAAAGAGAATTTATAGATCATACGCCTCTAGCAGTGATTGACTGCTCTAAACAGAATGAGTCGCTGAAGTACGGGCCAGTTGACGTTCGTTTAGAATTTCAAACTAGTGAAAATTTTCCCGCTCAAACATCAGCATATTGCCTAATTTTGCACGATCGTATACTTGAGTATAAACCAATAAGTGAGGTGGTGAAAAAGTTGGTATAAAAATGCTGTAACCAGGTGAGAAATAGTTTAGTTGCTCGCGAAATGGAGTACGTGGTGGATGTGCTGGACTTAAGTTACCAGACAATAAATTCATATTGAAAGAATTGGCTATATTGCTATACAATGATGAGACAGATAAGAAGCCAGATTCTTTTCTCCTTCAATTACCTTGCCCGTGGAAGGACGTTCCGTCAAAATATAAATCTATGAAATTTGGGCAGAGCGCAATCATCATGGTATACCTTGGAAATCGGGTAATTTACCGTATTCTCAAGAATCCGTAATACTCGGGAACATTTTACATGATGCAACAAAAATCTATATAAAGGGATTGGAAAAGAAGAATTGGCTAAAGCAATTTGTGGAAATATCGTGTGAAATTGTTGACATGCTAGATTTGGAATGTCCTTCGCTACGATAATTGTATGAGATGTTTGAAATTAATTATTTTAAGTGTGCACATCATAAGTATGAAAATTACTCTAATTGCGCAATTGAAAATGTACTTTTATTGGAAAACTGGATGTCTTTGGATCAGTTATAATTTTTTGATTTTAAATTTTTATAGATAACAAAAGTATATTTTCTCTCCATTTAATTATATAATACTCATTGAGTATAATGTACTGTGTTTAGAAATAAATAAAAAAGGCAATTGAAAAGAAACTTGTGTGTGTTTCTTGTTTTCTCCGAGTTCCTTTTCCTAGTAAGCATAAGTGCAAATATTAGATTGGTCAATGGACACATCGTTGGCATTGCGGCTTTAAGGAACACCGTTCTCAGCATTGGGAGATTACGTCCGACGGATCAAGTTGCATCTCGAAAGCAGCAACAGCAGAAAGAACAAATGAACTTTCAGTTGTGAATTAGAGCAGCTGAGTCTATTTTTGAAAAAAAGAGGCAAACTTACTTAACAAAATAGGATTTTCATGTTGTGCCAAATAAATGAGAAAAGACACCAATTTAGATTCAAATAATTTTCTTTATTTACAATAACATGTATTTTTTACCAACAATTGTACAGTTTTTAGATTTCTTCCGCCCATTATACATTTCAGTTACTGCGATATGTAGATTGTAGACTATATCTAATACATTTAAAGGTTATATACTAGGCAGTCTGATAAGTACCTGAAAATTCTAAGAGATGGAATTAGTATTCACTAATGTGAACCATTTTCGTCGAGCTTGATTCTTCAAATGACGCCTGTCAAAACTTCAGCCATTTATGTTTACGGATTTGCAAGTTACAGCACTGAGAAGCGACTAATCTCCGAGTTTTTTTTAATATGGAAAAATCTGAGTTTCGAGTTTTGATCAAACACTACTATCTTCGCAAGAGAACGATATCCGAGACCAAGGCCAAGCTGGATAAGTATTACCCGGACTC
>NC_046661.1:3653935-3659727 GCF_010883055.1 Belonocnema kinseyi | reverse complement strand
CTGCGCGTGATGGATGCCGCGTTTGCTCACAGTGGACCAAAAACGAATTCGTGTGACAACTTCCCAGCAGAATTTGGCATTATTTTCGCGTAATATGCCCGAATTTTTGCGCCGATTCATAACCATGGATGAAACCTCGATCATTTGAAGAAGAAAAAACCGCTTTATCATCACGACAATGCGTCTGTTCATTCATGCTTAGTTGCACAAGCAAAATTGCATGAAATCGGCTTCGAATTGGTTCCTCAGCCACCGTATTCACCAGACCTGGCCCCCAGCGACAATTACGTGTTTCCTAATCTGAAGAGATGGCTCACTGGTAAGCGTTTTTATTCAAATGAGGAGCTCATAGCTGAAACTGAGGCGTATTTTGGAGAACTTCCGATCAAGTACTTTTCGGACGGTATCAAAAAGTTAGAAAATCGTTGGACTCGCTGTGTCGACCTAAAAGAAGAGTATGTTGAAAAATAAAACCGACTTTGGCCAAAAAAACGTCTTCGTGTTTCATTTTTCAGGGACTTATCAGACTGCCTAGTACTAATCCTAAGTCTCTCTCTCCTTTACTCATATGTTACATCGCTCATCATGCTTATCGCTGCTCTTGTATCTACGAATATATATATATATATAAAAGTTTTAATAATAGCTGTACACAATTTCAAATCTCCTTTGAGCATGAAATACATTTATAAAGATGAACACTCTACATGCTTTTTAAAATCGCCGTATACAATTTCAGCTCTTTCTTGAAAAATCAATTCTTTTTGGAAAATGAATATTAATTTTTATCAACATCCATTGCCTCCTGTGATTGGATTTTGTAGCCCCTTTGGAAGTGTGTCGGTTGTATGAGGAAGCAGCATCCTCTTATCATCTCGCCAGCTCAGGGCGATCTTGTTTTGCGCAATGGAGTGAACTTCATGTTTTCGGCTTCGATGTAACCGTTGAGGTCGAGTAAGAGTTTGATAATGTAGCAAAGTTTGCCTATAGTCCTCGAATGTAATTGTCCTTAAAGTGGATCCTTTAATCCCTTTGGCTTTCTTTTTCTCCCCTTCGTCGCCCAAAACTTCATAAGAATACAATTTTGACCTTAGCCCCACAAATTCAGTTACAATTTTTCCGTTGCATTCGTCCTTCATGAGCCCCAAGACTTTTCTGTTTAGCAATTCAATTTCATATACATTATTTGGTCAGTGTAGAGTAAATTTGTCTTGTCACCGAATGTGTACTTCATGTAATTATAATTAAAGTCGAAGATCATTATCTTTGATTTGTCTAGAATTATGAAGCCTATATAGATGGGCTTACTGAATTTAATTTTGGTTATACTCATTTCAATTATCAGCATGTCTTCACCAAATATAGTGCAGCTATGAAAGTTTGGTTTGTCAATACCCTCATCATTTAATTTAGAATAAGATTCCTCTTTTGCTGGCAGATAATCTTCATCTAATTTCTGCTAATTATCAACATAATCTATGGAAATACGCCTTTTCTTGTTAATAATTCAAGTTCATCATCATTTTTTGAATATTTTCTTCTAATCAATTTTTCATCATTGCTAAGATTTGAAGCTAATTTAGAGAGGTACTTGGCATAAATCGAAAAGTCTATGAAGCTGAGTTTAACTTTTGTATTTTGCAGCCTTTTTGTAAAGGATATATATTTTTCCTTGTTGATAGGTAATAATGAGATATCACCCTCAAAGCTTGTTGCCAATCTTCGATGAAAAAGTGAGAGTCGTAGCCAGATAAATTATGAAATACTATGGAAATTACAATTAAGTCTTGGTAATGTACGTTACACCTGTCATGTGAAGGGGTACGGTATTTACCTGTAAAATGGTCGTGATCGCGATGTTTAACATAATCATTGTTAAAATCTTGTTCGCAAATATGACAAACTTTTGCGTTTACAAAATCATGCTCTTGCTGTAATGTCCATGGCAACAACTTTTCAGGAATAGCCGTTTTCGATTTCTAAGAATCTGATACTTTTTAAAAGTGGCTTCTTTGAAATGAAAACTTTCAAAACGGATATTTCTAAATTTAAAGTGGGCCCTCTAAACGTAAATCTTGTAAAAGAACAAATATGATCTTAGCAAGAAAAATGATAAATATTTGAAACGTGTTTGACAAAAAAATTATATATTCCGTAATAAAAGTTGAACTTTTAGCTTGGAATTGGCAAACATACTGTCATGTTGCCGAAAATTAAAGTTCCAAGAATTTCTATTTATGTAAAGAATCTAAAGACAGCAACAGCGACCTAAAATTAACTTCAGAATTATTTATATACTACTGTCACTAAACACCTAAAACCTGTAAAACATAAATATTTTGCAGAGAAAACATCGGAATATCAGAAAGAAAATAACATGACGTGCAAACTGTCAAAATTGGGTAAACGTTGTTAATTCATTCTAACACAATTCGCATTTTTATCTTCTGCAATTGTATTAACACTGTGAGATTTAATTTAACAAGTCCCCCTTAAAACGCGATTATACTGTTTGATGAAAATAAAGTCCAAACACACCAAAGCCGATATTCTCTCTGGAGGCCACATACGCCGGACCCAGCGCGCCTCTCAAGGTGAAAATTAAATCCTTAGACGAATCGACATGTCGCTCAATGAGTTGCGTCTGAGTACGTGAGAACGCAGTCTGTGGATTTGGCGTGTTCTTAATCTTCTCGCGTGACAACATATTAACATAAGATATACTAAAAATATTTTCATTTATTTGCAGGCTAAAATCCATCGATTTGGTGTGTATGAAGAAGCTGGATACCAAAGTTAATGTCATTCCGATCATCGCCAAGGCTGATACAATTTCTAAGACTGAATTACAAAAGTTTAAGGTTAGTATTTATAAAAAAATTCAATTTTACTCACACTTTTTGGCCGACATAGATGCGATTACATGATGAAGTGTTAAACAAGTCCCCTGGTCCCTTTATTTGGTTCCACGAATTGTTTAAATGTCTATTCTAATTTGTAGTTAATTTAACACGAATCTGTCCATATTATTCCATTTTTCAAACCTAAAACAGTTTCATTAAATGAATTTTTTGTTGAAAAAGTTGATATTTTTCTCTTTTTGCTACTTTTTAAAGAAAAATGTGACTAATCGACTTTTCCGTTTTTTTTTTCAGAAGTTAGCTATACATTGTTTCAATTTAATCAGACTAAAGCTTTTAAAATTGAAATTCAGAACTAAAAAGAATGATAGATTTGAAAACATTAAAAATTGAATTATTTCACATTAAAGTTACATACTTCGAAAACTGCAAATTAATAGCGTTTGAAAGTGAACAATTTCTAATTTCGTGAATCTGTATTCAAAGCACATAGATTTTTTAGTTTGATCTAGAATTCTCGTGTCATTTATTTAACACAGAAATTTCAGACGTCATTCACTTTGCCGACATTCTTTTTATAAACTATTTGTCGCTACACTTTTCTGTCCTGGCACATTTATCTAGCTTTCATCGCGCGATATTTTCTAGCTTCCTTCGCGTGATATTTTTTTTACGAAAAAAAATGTTTGGAAAATTTGTTGTGTAGTAGTGTAAATGCAGTAGTGGATAAACGTTCCTTTCTTTTATATCTTTTCCCAGACTTTCAAGTCGATATCTCAACTCGTCTAGAATTGGTGTGATCCGCAAAAAATGTTGGTGAAGTAGGGATCGGAGAAGTGTCACATGCCCTTAACAGATGGACCCTTTATGTTCGAAAACGTTTAAAATAGATTAATTTCAAATTCATTTACTCTCGTCACACTCTGTCCCATGCCCCCTTTGTTTAAAACAGTTTTTCCCCCTATTTTCAAAAAAAATAAAATTCAATTATGTATTTGTTTGGAAATTCATCGATTTCGTTGACAATTCGTCCTTTTTTATTGAAAGTCCAACTATTTAGTTGTAAATCCAACTATTTGAGTAAATTTTTTTTTATTTTAAATATATCTTTTTTTAATTTTCATATTCGGTTGAAGATTTATGTTCGTTTCTTCGAACTCGTATTTTTTCTTGAAAATTTCAGTGTCTTAAAAATTTTGTCTTTTTGAATTGAAAATTTAAATATTTAGTTATAGCTCAAACTTTTTTGTGTAAATTATTCGTACCTGTAGTTTCACTTGTATAAAAAAGATGGAGAAAGAATAAAGATAAAGTGCAAGGTTGGTTTTGGTTGACTGATTTCTTTTTCTTCCCTCATCTTTCCTTTGTTATGTAATTTTCTCTGACGACCTCGGAAAGGAGGTAGTTTAAAACATTTTATTTCGATTTGAGAATTTTTTCATGCTCTGTTTTCGGTACTTAAAATTGTTCATAAAAAAGCTGATTTAATTTCGATTATAAATGAAAGTATATTTTCATTTTGTTAATTGACGTATTTCTTGCAGGGTAAAATAATATCAGAATTGCAAAACAATGGAGTCCACATTTACCAATTTCCAACTGATGATGAAAGTGTTGCCGATGTCAACTGCACGATGAATGCTCACGTTCCATTTGCAGTCGTTGGTAGTACAGATTTTGTCCGAGTGGGAAACAAAATGATGCGATCTCGCCAATATCCATGGGGCACAGTTCAAGGTATTTTCCTTACTCTAGAAAAGAAGCACTTCGTTTTTCACGCAATTTTTATATTAAAATATAAGATTTTATTAATCTAAAATTTCTGAATTTCATAGCATCTGCTTTCTAAAATAATAGAAAAGGAAATTCAATATTTCTGATAATTGATAAAAATTAATATCTTATCTTCACACCATATATATAATTAAAAATTTGTCAAAAGGACAACCGCAGGATTTCGCCGGGAGCGGGTGCTAATCTGGAAAATTGCACCCGCTCCCAGCGAAATCGCGGTAAAATTTCAGCCATAACCACGTCTTACAACCGTGAGATAGGTGGTTACAGTCTGTAAAGGGATCAATACGACGATCCAGCAAAAGCCTCGTGCATCCTAAGAACATGGAGCGATCCAAGGACTACCGCCTTCTGCATTTTTCCTGCAAGTTTCCTGCAAATTTCCTGCAAATTTACACGCTCCTTGGCTATGATGTTTTTCTCAGCTGGTGCCGAAAATTCGATAACGAACATGGTTCGCTTCTCGAAGTCAAGAAGAACCATGTCAGGCTTCGAGTGAGGAACAGAAACAATTGTCGAGAATATGAAGTTCCAGTATATGCGGCACTTCCCATTCTCGACAATTGACTCATTTTCCCTAGGAGCATTTAGAGGAGCGATATTAAGGTGAATGCCGTAGGAGTAACAGAGATGGTAATAAAGCACTCTTTGTGCCGCATTGTGCCTTTGAATGTAGGTCGTTCCCGCGTGAGTTGGACAACTAGATAGTATGTGAGCTAAATGCTCGGGGTGTGCATGGCACGTCCTTCAGCTATGATTGGGAATGTCTTGGCTCAAAATGTGGCGACGGTATGTTAAGGTGGAAATGACACCGTCTTGGCATGCAAAAATGTAACCCTCCACACTAGACTTCATTCCGGGCGATTTAAGAAAAGCAAACGTTAGCTCACAAGACATTGACTGATCCTTCACATTTCTGTGGAAGATACCGTGCATCCCCTTATCGAGGAGCTGTTCACGAAAGTTTTCCTCTTGTGCTTTCTTAATCCGGGCTTTCAGGAGTGAGTACTCGAGATAAATAAGATTTGATGCATATTGCTCACCCCTAATACTGAAGTCAAGTCCGAGTGTTTCAGCAGCCTCCTCCGCTGCTTTGTACAGAAATGCTCCTTTGCCCACTTCTTCGTGATTTCTGAC
>NC_046661.1:3638033-3653835 GCF_010883055.1 Belonocnema kinseyi | reverse complement strand
ACTGTAACCACCTATCTCACGGTTGTGAGACGTGGTTATGGCTGAAATTTTACCGCGATTTCGCTGGAAGCGGGTGCAATTATTCAGATTAGCACCCGCTCCGGGCGAAATCCTTCGATGGGAGCCCTTATATGGTCCCTATACTTCTCTTTCTTTTTATTCTCCTTGGCTATGATGTTTTTGTCAGCTGGTGCCGAAAATTCGATAACGAACATGGTTCGCTTCTCGAAGTCAAGAAGAACCATGTCTGGCCTCGAGTGTGCAACAGAAACAATTGTCTAGAGTATAAAGTTTCAGTACATACTCTAATGATTTTGTGATAAAAATGACAATCTTTTGTGTAGAATGCTAATATAACCTAAAATTGTTTCAAAACTATGTGCCTTTAAAACATAATGTTTATGTTCTTAAAATGTCAATTTCCGGTAAAAAAAAAGACGAACAGAACTGAAAAACATGATTTGTAATAAAAAATACTCATCTCGGTGTAAAGCGTTAACATAATCTAAAATAATTAAGAAATAAGAATTTTTATTATAACTTTTGTTTCAATATGCTAATTTCTGGTGAAAAAACGAACGTTGTAGATTTAGTTTTCAAATTTTCAAATTAATATATAAGATAATCCAAGTACTGAAAATTTGATCAGGTTTTCCAGAACAATGATTGCGTTTTAGATAGGATTTACTCTTTTATGTTCCTCATATTCTGATACAAAATCCGTTTCCAATTTAATGTATAATATTCTTCATTTTTAGTGGAAAATGAGTCACACTGCGATTTTGTGAAACTCCGCGAAATGCTTATTAGGACCAACATGGAAGATATGCGGGAGAAAACACATTGTCGTCACTACGAACTGTATCGTAAAAAAAGACTTGAGCAGGTAAAAAAAAATGATATGATTTAGCTCCAATAGTAGGTGTAAACATATATGTTAATACGCTTTATTTTGAATGAAATGATTACAAAAAGTTGTTTTTATTATTAGATGGGATTCAGTGACGTCGACAGCGATAATAAACCTGTAAGTTTCCAACAAACTTGTGAAGCAAAACGCTCGACCCACTTGCAAGAACTTCAACAGAAGGAAGATGAAATGAGACAAATGTTTGTGGCACGTGTCAAAGACGCTGAAGCTGAATTGAAGGAGGCAGAGAAAGAAGTAAGTTCAAATTTATTCAAAGCTTCAACGTTAGAGAAAAAACATCATAATAAATCGTAATCATCCCATCAGTAGGCATATCAGGGTCCAGAATATGAACATATTTTGACACTTTTTGTTTAACTATGTCACTAGTATGACAAAAATACCACTTTTTACCACTACTTTGAAAAAATGCCTCTAATAATTTTTTCACTTTTCCTTAAAATATATTTTCATACTTCTTCGTTGATTGCCTAAAATAACATATCTACCATCTCAAGTACAGAAATATATATAGGAAATGGACCTAAAGTCTGATGTATGTATAAATAAATTAATTTTAAATATTTTAAATTCATCTATTCTTTATTTCCTAAGCTTCGAGTTTTACATTTTTGACTTTTTGAAGAAAAATATTTAAAAACTGTACCATTTTAATTTGTAACACTTCTGTTTGAATATTTTAAAGTCGAACAAGTCCGGAATCTTAAAATTCGACAATTAAACAGCTTAAATTCGCAATTTTATCAATTGTACCATCTTTATTTGAAAGGGTTAAATTGTGTGATGTGTGATAATTGAAGTGTGGCCGTACGGAACTATATAATCAGCGAAAAGTCAAATTCACATTGTGATAAAAATATTTATTGTTCAGCTTCTCATTTATTAATATAGTACTAAAATTAATATAGTCTTTATCGCTCCTCAAGCAGCGTGGAGGTAAAGGAATATTAGTAAGCGAGACACTCGCATGTGGAAAACAATTGACGGTTTTCACTTGCGAGTGTCACGCTTAGTCTAATACACAAAGCACTACAAGGGGACCCCACGCCATGTATTTCGCCTGGCGCCAGTTCGCGATCGCCTATCCTCGGAGTTTCTTGCCTTTCCAGATAAGAGCGCCGCTTTAGTGAAAATATATAACTAGAAATTGTCGTCTGTTATGAAGTATCGAGTGGGGTTATACGTAGGTTAAGTTTGGTTATGTCAAGTTTCAGTTATTGTCACGCACGTAGAAATAATGTTTGTATAATTTATATAATGATATGAATAATGCCATTAAAATAAGAGGAGGAATATATAAAGAATAAAAAGTAAGTACGGATATTGAAAATTTTGCGTCAAATACCCCTCTCTTTCTGTGCCTTACTACCCGAATCACAGCCCTTACCAAAATAGCGCGACATTATTGTGTCACTTATTATGTCGGTTTTTAGCACTTACACTTTGCCCGACAATTTGTTTCTCCTAAACACAAACAGTTCTCAATTTAACAACGACGTTAATAGGTTATGTTTATACCGGATAAAAATTTTATTTATATGATCTCTTAGTTCCTAGAGTTTTCGCATGTAGCGCTATCATCTGGGAAGACATGAAAATTGGAGGACAGTCGATCGCGATTGTGGGCTTTTTTCCACCATCCCCGCCATAGGCGTGCGGTCTCCTTGTAGTACTCCGTGCTCTAATTCCTTTACATTCAGGCTCCTTAAGGAGCGAGTAAGTCAGATAACCTACGTTCCGCCGGGCATGAATATATTGCTCTTCCGTGATGTTCGTGCATTTTTTCCCTGAAATGTATGTGAGTACAGTAAGTATTAAACAATACAAATTTTTCAAGCAATTAGTTGTTAAAACACTTTCCACAATAAATGTCTTATTTGTCAAAAGAAAATCCGTTAAAAAGAAAAATGTTTGATACGGTCAAGAAGTACTTGAAATATAAATATTAAAAATTGCGCGAAATGCAGAAAAAGTGATGTGTGGGATAGTTATGTGCGCGCAGGGACAAGTATTATTGGTAATAAAAAAATGGAAACCAATTAAGCGGACAATTTTTTTATTTGAAGTGCTCAAAACTGAACTGAAAATTAAAGGACTTACAGTGAAACTCTTTAATCTTAACCTTTTCTAATTAAAGCTCAAAAAGGTTTCAATTTAAACGCTCAATTAATATACAATGGAAGCTCAATTAAATAATTTTACAATAAATGCAGTTAAACCAAAAACTTTTAAACCTCTATAAATTAAACCGTTCCAAGATTTCTGGTTACAAAATATGAATCCATGCTCTCATTTTAAATATTCTGAATTGAAAAAATGTTATGCAATTTTAAATCGGAAACATTAATAATAATAGAAGTAAAGCAAATAATAATTTTATTTTACTACAAATTAATAATTCTTCAATTGTTCTTTACACATCAACATTCAATACAATACAATGCTAACTTACTAACTTAAATTTGTGAAATTCAAACGATTCTAGGCTTTTTATTTCAAACAATTCACTTTCGAATTGTTTTGCGTTGATTATTTGCGTTATACTTATTCATTTTATATAAACATTCAAGTTTTGCTCAATTTCGCAAACTGTTATTTCCTCTAATTACAAAGTTACAAATGAAGTGGGTTAAAAATTGGAATATCTTAAACTGAAATAACATTTAAAGTTGAATAAAAGCATTTAATTACGAATCGATTAATTAGAAATTATTTTCATTAAAAACAGTTTATAAACACTACAATCTGTAAATTCTTTAATTTTGAACGTAAGTTTAGAATCGTCTTGTTACTTTCAGTAACGAGTTTTTGAGAGAAAAATTAATTCGCGATGTTATTTAACCTTGAGCATAACAAAAAACCTTGTTTTTCCCCTTGTAGGCTAGGATATCTAAAAAACCTAAGGAGATGAAGCAATTCTGAGGTCGGATTTCTATTTAGCGCAGCAGAAACCTTCGGATAAGTATTGTCCCGTTTCTGGCTTGATCAAAAGTGTTCCAATTCAAACGCTCTTACTTTTTCATTCTTTCAAGTATTGCAAACCTGCATTTTAAAACTCCTTATATTGAAAATTTACGCATCAAAATTAATAGCTAAAATGGAAAATTTTTAAACTCAAATATTTTATAATTACGCACTGTACGTTAAAAAAAATGATTTAAAAAAAATGTAATAGAACCTATTTGAAATTATCATGTGATTAAATTCGCAATATTTTAAGTGATTAGGTAGATTTTTCTTCTTAAAATTGGTCAAATTTCATGTTGAAATAGATTCAGGGCTTTTACACTAAATTCCTGCTTTGCCAGTCAAGCGGCCATCTTGATTTTATTAGTATTATATAAAAACATGAATAACAAAAATATTGTATTTTTCTTCAGTTTCACGTATTTTTCCCCATTTTAAACTAATATTTCTTTTATTGTTTGAATTTCCAGTCATTTGCATTGCCTTCGGTATTTTGCAAGCTGAAGATTACATTGTTTGTTGCAATTTGAAGCCGAGTCTGCTTCAATTTGTGGTCAGTGTCACTCTGAGCCTTAATGTAGCAATACTTTTTTCAGAAGTAAATTTGTATTGTATATAAATATGATTTAGATTTTATAAAATGTTTTTTTCTTTCCCTAAATATTCCGATTTTCTCAGTTATCAACTGTACTACCACCCTTCAATTCTAGATTCAACTATACAGTAAACTTCCGCCTATTTCCACGGCCTTGAAACGTACACCTTTCATAATTTCAATGCTGGAGGTACCACCACAATATAAGATTTTCACCCCCCCCCCCACACACACACACACAACGACCCTCCTCATTCACTAATTCTACAATGGGATTAAAGAGCAATTCCTCAGTATCAAAGATCTCGGAAGGCGGACCTGGGGAAACTCGGTTAATGTACCTGTGCCTGTACCGTGCAAAAGTATCAGTTTTTTATTCTCCTACGAACTTGATGTAACGTTTTGGGAGCCTGCAGCCTCCAGACCATAGGCTTGGTAACTTGATAGAAATAGGACTAAAATATTCAGTTCGTGACCGTTAGTTCTTCTATAGGGCCAAATGCCGCCAAATAAGCGGAATCACGCTGACATATCTCGCGAATATTCCCCACAAAGTACTCTCCTGAAGCCTTCATTGGAAGTGCAGCAGCAATGGCTCTTGCTACCTAATCGGCTCTCAGCTGGGAGTCTGTAAACATTAATACGTCCTTCCAGTCCTCCCCCAACACTCGGATGAGAGCATAGAAAAGAGCTTTAAGTTCAGCCGTCAAAGAAGAGAAGTAATCTCTCAATCCAACTCCATACGAGGTGTGCTCAAAAAGTAAGGTGACTTTTCAATTTTCGCGGGCTACGTACATTCAAGTTTTAAATTTTTTGTTTTGTTGTGTTGTTACACTCGTCACGATCATATGATCACAGTTTTGACTATAGCTCGTGTTGTTTTTCTGGCAGAGGTGTAAAAGGTTAGAAGGGTTCGGTTTGCTCGGCGATTTTCTTCTTTCGAAAAAAATGGAGCAAAGAGTTTGTATTAAATTTTGTGTGAAAAATGGAATCCAGTGCTCTAAAACTCTTGAAATGTTGACAGTTGCATACGGTGAGTCTACTCTGAGTAAGAATTTTGATCAAAAGATCCATCGAATGACCATCGCTCAGGAGATGTTAAATGAAGTCAATAATGATCCTGATTTTCTCAAAAGGGTTATATCTGGCCCCCAGTGACTTTTTTCTTTTCCCAAAACTGAAGAGACCCATGAAAGGACATAGATTTTCAACGATTGAGGAGATAAAAACTGCATCGCTGAAAGAACTGAAGACTATACCACAAAATGATTATCAGAAGTGCTTCGGTGATTGGAAAAAGCGTTGGCACAAGTGTATTATATCTGAGGGGGATTACTTTGAAGGGGACAACATAAATATTGAGGAATAAATTAATATTTTTTGAGAAAACCATGAAGTCACCTTATTTTTTGAACACACCTCGTATATTAGGCTCCTGTTCCGAATGAAGAAAACACAGTCATTGTGATATCCAAGGATCGAATGAAGGAGGACATGGTATTAAAGACGATTATTAAACTACAGCGCCGGGGATGGACTCTGAACTTTTTTTTTTGAGGTACCTTTTTTTGCCAAGGATCTTAGCCTCTCAACCAACGGACTCCTGCGCTACTGAAAGTTTCTAAAAAAATCTATTCGCCTGGAGTGCCCTCATCAGCGAAAGTAGAGTTTTCTCTTATGGACTGTGAACAGAAGTTTATGTTTTTAGTGTGAATCGTCCATGTCGTACGTCTACCGAGCCAAAACCCAAGTATTTAAGAAAGGTTTGATTCATAATTTCCGCACCCCCTCCCCCGTCCCCCCATAATTAAATACTAAATCTTCGAACATATCCCTGAACCTTGAGAAAGCACACAACTGGTACTTTAGAATGGAGATTAAGAGGGCCAC
This sequence comes from Belonocnema kinseyi, assembly GCF_010883055.1. Taxonomy (NCBI): domain Eukaryota; kingdom Metazoa; phylum Arthropoda; class Insecta; order Hymenoptera; family Cynipidae; genus Belonocnema; species Belonocnema kinseyi. The sequence continues at coordinate 3,647,452 of NC_046661.1, read as the reverse complement.
CTTCCTCAGTTATGACAAAAGGATTTCAACTTCGTCGGTGTACATAGAGTGATCAAGACCAGCCGGAAGACACTTCCTCAGTCTTATCAACGCCAGACTGAACTACAGTTGGAAGAGGACAACTGAGTATCACTGCCACCCGTCGTAAAGATTAGGTTTCTCTTTGAGACGAGGAACGAAACAACGTTATGAAACCTTTCCAGGACCTCAACGTCCTTCAGTTCTCTGATGAACTCTCCTGAGAGGACCGCATTAAACGCCCCCTTCAAATCCAAGGCTAATGTTGAGCACCCCCTGCCAAAGCCCGTCATATTGTCGGTCACATTTCTTACCACGCAGTCCATGACTTGATTTTAAAGGGTCGGGTCCATAAAAATATAATTGATTCTCGCGTACTTTCCAGTTTGGATCGTCTTCTGGTTTATTTTGAATATGTATCATTTTATTCGCATCAATGCTTTCTTTCGCTTTTATAGAATACTTAATATATGGTAATACTAGTAACCACATCTTTTTCTCGTAATCCATTTTTAAACCTAATCTTTCTATCATGTGAGTTCCCTATTATTCCTATCGATCTTAAATCAGGTACCAGCATGAATAATAAGTATTTTTCCGTATGACCTTTCGTATGACTCTTTGATTGTTTTTATAAATTTTTCTCCCACGTACTAGTGAGTTACATCGGTTTCAACTAAAACTGTGAATTTATGATCTTTAAAATCTATCATAAGGTGAAATCTTGTTTCTTCCGATTCGTTTGTGTATATGTCGAGTAATTCTGACGGCCTTTCGTTGATTATTATCCGTCTTTAATAACCACATTTTGCGTTTCCCTATAAATGGGTTCTTGCGATCTATGATTAAAATGTCCGTTTCCTGAATTTGAATGAACAAAAGCCTATTTTTATTTTGTCCCTTATTTTATTTTTTGTCTTTTCACTTAATGTTATCTTCCGCGGTGTATAAAAGCGCTGGTATTTGTGGACACTTCTATGTTTGTTGTCTCCGTGTGTTTTCTAACAGCTGACTAAGTTCATTTAATAATTGGCCAGCTGGGTTCTGATTTCTGAAAGTATTATTTTTATTATTATTGAACCGTGGATTTCTTCGGAATCCAGAATTATTTTGATAGTTATTATATCTAGGGCTGAATTGTCTTTGTTGATTTTGATTATAATTTGATTTTTTATCTCTATCCTCCTTTTTAATTTTACTTTGACTTTCATAATTTCCTTAATCATTTTTAATGTTGATATTTTTATTATCATCTTTATCTAAAATACCTAATTGCTGACCTCTAATTTTAGATTTTGCCAATTCTGTTTCCCATTCACATCCTAAAGTTTTTAATTCTGAAAAGTTTGAAAAAGCATTTCTGGAAATATAAACTTTATATTCAATTCTTAAAATTTCGTACATTTTTCTTAATTGCCACTTTAGGCTTGGACGTGGCATTAACTTTTCGAATAATTGAACTGCTGGCGATCTGAAGAGGGGATATGCCCGAAACGCTGCCGTTTTAGTGGTCCCCTGGGTAATTTTTTTATCAGGCCAAATTTAAATTTTTCAATAACAAATCCCTATAGGAAATTTAATTGCGCATATCTTTTGCGCATATTCTGTTACGAACGCGTGGGTATCTCGATATTTTTTTCTGATTGCAGAATTTTATTTTATTTTTTATAATCTCCGAGTATCTTTCATTTAAATACACTTCTTTAAATTCTTCAATAAATTGGTCCAAATTTCGCCAATTATTTCTATTTACCTGAAACTAACCTAAAGGTACCTCTTCAAAAACAACATCTAAATTTTTTTAAGTATCCGTTTCATTAATTTTATAACCTTTTTTAAGGGCATGCTCTTCGTGACCACGTGATCAAACTAGTCACCGGTTATGAGCATTTGTTTTGGTGTTCAGTGTGTCCACACGGATTGAAATATCGTGTTTAAAATTTGACATATTAAATAAAAAGCACTGAAGAACGTTTGTGTACATCAATATATTTATAGTTTTAAAGAAAGTTTATTCATAAATCGATGAAATAGGATATTACCATTCGAGTTATAGCACTTTGCAGATAATTTTTAGTTTGATGCATTTCGGATTTTTTGGTTCGCATATATTGAGCACTGACACAAATTTTGGACTAAATCGTTTAAACCTTAAAAAATTTAATAAACGATAATGTCGAGATCACGTGACTAAGTTCATCCATAAAATTTTTGTGCAGAATGATTTATTCATTTTTTTGGTCCTAAAAATAAAAGATAAATTTCAAATTGGAAACATAGCAATACCAGAAATGTGATCAAATTTACTCTTCGGCGATTTCGAACCAACTTCAATAATTCTTGACGTTTTATTTTTGACGTTGAATCGATCAGCTGATAACTATTGTTGAAAGTGAACCAACCGGCGGTGCTCAGCGTCGGGCCCGCGTTGTCTTTCGCCCCCGGGCGAAATTTTATTATTATTAGTTGGGTATAACTTATAATTGTTTCACATCAGTAAGAAAAATCCACAAGAATATATAACCATTAGAAAATTTTAATTATTTTCTGAAGATGAACATTTCTTAAGATGGGACTTGGACGGATTTTTGAGTATCACATTCTAAGTTGTTCCTCGATTTTTTTAAATCGAGGCATCTACTTTTTCGACGTTAAAAGTTTTTTTCCTATTCCTATAGTATTTCACTAGAAAACTTTCTTCGTAATTATAAACAGTTTCATATATACAAACGTTCCTTGGTCCTTTCGGTATAACTTCCTAAGTCCTGAACACGATATCTCAATCCGTGTAGACGTAGTGAGCACAGGAAAAAATGAAAATCATTTCATTCTCCACATAAAAATTTTATGAATGAGTTTAGTCACGTGATCTCGACCTTATGGACGTTCAAAGTTTCTTTTTCTCTCCGATAGAAATCGCTAAAAATGCCCCAAAAATAATGATAGGTTACGTGTATGCAGATACTTATTTGTTGATTTGCAACGAATGTGCAAATTTTATTGCTTACATTAATTTTTTTAAAGTTTAGAAGATTTAGTCCGAAATTGGTGTCAGTGCTAAATATACGCGAACCAAAAAATCTGAAATGCATCAAACCAAAAATTATGTGCAAAGTGCTATAACTCGAAAGGTAATATCCTGTTTCATCGATTTATAAATAAACTTTCTTTGAAACTATAAACATATTGATATATACAAACGTTCTTGAGTGCTTTTTATTTAATCTGTCAAATTTTAAACACGATATCTCAATCCGTGTGAACACTGTGAACACCAAAAAAATGCTCATATCCGGCAACTAGTTTATTCACGTGGTCACGAAGATCATGTCCTTAAATCTTATCAAATTATTCAAAAAATGAGTGGAACTATTTTACCTGTCATTTTTAAATTTAATCGGCCAATTCTGCATTATTTGAAAAGGGCTCTGGATCATTCCAAAGGGAAAAATATTTGCTGGAATTTCATGCGAATGATGTTCTTTTATCTCCTCTCTTTTTCTGTCGATGTCTTTACTTCTATCCATTCTCTTTGCAAGTTCGTTTTGGATCTGAGGCAAATTCGATTTTCTCATAATTGATTACCTTTGCACCGGTTTCGGTAAGGAGTATCTGTCCCCTTGGCCACTGCATCTATTGCTTGTTATTTTTTTTTTTTGCACCTGCTAACACGTGTCTTTGCTCATTGAATTCTAATTCAGTGTTATTTTCTAGAAATGAATCATTTTAGAAAGTTCTACTATCAGTTTTTTCGTGTTCTTCTTTCTTCTTTTCTATCTCTATTCTTAATCTTTTTCGGCCTATTCTTGCTTTCTCCACTTTTTCTCTATCCTATATCTTTCTTTTCTAAGAGTTTCTTTTCTTTTTCAATTACTCAATTCTAAACTTTTCTGTCTCTTTCTAACCTTTCAAATTCTTTTCTCTTTGTCTGGATTTCTATATCTGTCTCACTAGTTTATAATTCCTGATTTTCAAATTTGCCTATATTCTATTCTCCAGTTACCTAATATATTCTTGATATTGGGAGACAGTATGCCAGTTGTATGTGTCTGTGCAGCATGGTCTTGTCTGTGTGGGTATGGTGTACTTTCTGTATGCATTTGTATTTGTCTTTTCGTTCTTGGTATTGCACCTGTCGCTTGACTTGGTTATACGGCTCCCCATTCTAATTCTCTTCTTACCATTACCGATTCGAAATCTCGTTATTTTCTTCGATTAAAATATTTGGTTTATTTCAGAATAATTTTGATTTTTTCCGATCTTAGATGCATACGATTTTGGATTTTTACGATCTAGCTCAGGGAGTCCTATGGCTGATTAAAAACCGGCACGTTCCCTCAAGTGAGCGTCTCGGTTTTTACTACTGGGGGATGTGCGTAGTCTGACCAGCTAGCAGACGTATCCACTGAGGGAAGGAAATCTTACGGTTGTTTGGATCACGACACTAAAACTGTGATTTCGCGCGCTAATTTCTGTGTTACTGCACGTTGTTTATGTTATGAATTTTCCTATATGTATAGTCTTTGGTCTTATTTTCTTCGTTACAAAAATATATATTACAAATTAGAGTTCATTATTTAAAAAATTCATTACCAAATTTTACTACTATTTTTTAAAATTTATGCCACTGTTGATATTATGTTTGATGTCAACATTGTGATTTTTTCTTAATTTTCTTATCCTTTTAATTTTATGTTTGCAGCTACACAGCAGGTTCGATAAGCTGAAGAAGGACCATACTGAGGAAAAGAAAAAGCTCGAGGAGAGTCGCAAAAAATTGGAGGATGATATCCAAGAGTTCAACCGTAGAAAGGTCCAGGTTGCTCAACAATCGCAACATCATACTCTAACTTTAGGAAAAAGCAAGAAGAAGTGAAGGCAAAAAGTTTCGTATTAAAATTTTTTTAATGCTATCACGTAATTAATGTTATTTATCAGTTACTCTTCCACTAGTATATTTCTTGTTGAAGGCTCTTTCAGTTCTGGGCACACTCCAAAGTTAGAAATGTAATATATCAATTTTGATACATTTGTATGTATTTAATTAGTCCCTAAGGTCCTTTATACACGCACACTGAATAAATCGAAGGATATTTAGGTAAAATTAATGGCCGTGCACTTTATTCTTTATTAATTATTTAAAATGGCCCACGTTCTACACACATGAACTCATGACCTTCTCCCTCCCTACTAAACAAGTTTGTCACGCGGCAAGTGATTAGTAGATTCGTTACTGTCTGTCGTTGATTTAAAACATTATATTCTGCTTGCGTATTCGTCATAATTCGCGAGTATACACAATTGAGAGCCCCTTTATAGGGATCTGCCAATCACACTGGAGAGCCCTAAATGGATCCAACATTCAACCTGGAGAGCCCATTTAGAGTGTTTGTATATATACATATTGGATAGCCCCATTATAGGGACCCAACATTCATACTGAAGATCAAGCGTTTGTCTTGGAGAGCCCTATAAGGAACCAGCGTTCATACTAGAGTGCCATTTATAAGAATCTATGTTTCTTACAAACACTGGTTCCAAGTATCACAATCTTCTGCCGTGTACGCGCGATGAGCGGGATGGCGATTTTAGTCACTATAATTCTTTTCACCCAGAAAACTCCTGGCGACGCGGCACGTCTTCAACAATATCTCCTTTTGAATTGGATGCAGTGAATTTCGAGTTCCCAGCTCTTCTAAGATTTTTACGCTCCTCGCATGAACATTCCCAGTGGAGGAGATGACGACTGGGTGAATGGTGACCTTCACCCTCCACATGACAAGGATCTTCTGCTTCAGCTCCGATTATTTTCTGGATCTTCTCATTATATCGAAGCATTATGTTACTGTTAACGAAAATGCTGATGTCTATTATTCTCACGTGCTGAGCACGTTTATCTAACCAGATGACATCTGGACGATTGTGTCTAACTAGATGGTTAGTCAAAATAGTCCTTACCCAGGAAAGGAGATGATGAACGATCCCAGAAACATAATTATTTCTGCGCGTGTATTCTTGCTAGGCAAGCATCGTACAGCTGTTAATCATGTGCTCGATGTTCTAATTGGAATTTCCACAAAGACGGCATCTGTCAATAATTGTCGCCATATAGATCTTGTGTTTTCGGTGATTACTCGTTTTATTATCCTGTCCTGGATGGCAATGGCAAATCCTTCCGTCTCCGCAAAGAGTTCTCCCCGCCTGGACCAGAGGTTTGAAGCCTCAATCTCTACGCGAGGAAGATATAATGTTTGGTAGTGTTGCTTATGCAGCTGTGTACCTCGCCACTAAGCAGCTAGCTGCTCAGCATTGAGATGTTCGTTGTTCTGTAAGTCAACAGCTACAATTTTTAAGGGGGTATATAGGTCAACTTTACATATGTAGTCATAGAGTGAGGTGATAGTCCTGTTTTGAAAATATTCGGGGAATTGCGTAACCTGAGAGTCACACAATCGACTAACATCCAAGATTCCTCTGCCTCCAAGCTTGCGCGGAAGAACCATTCTTTCTACAGCTGTCCCTTCATGTTGCATTGGGTGTTCAAACATTTTCACGCGGATAATTCTGTTAAACCTCTCGAGGTCAGTAATGGACCTGGTGACTAAACCAAAGGAGTATGTTAACAGAGGAATGGTATAGGTATTAATTGCCTTTTTGACGTTCATAGCACCGAGGCCAGACACCAGAATCACCAGAATCAGACTGAGGCGACACGAAAAAGCAGTCTCAACCGCCTCCTTTATGCAGGGTGCAGCGGAACCCTTATCTGCAATATGCCAAGGGACATGTATGATTCTTTATCAGTCCAATGTAAAATGTATGTCTCCATGGGACTTTGAGCTTCCATAAACCTTTGTCGTTTATGTACAGGAGATGAATCAGTTGAGACTCAGCCATTCCCACCTCAATTTTGTACCCATAGAACGTGTTATTGAGTCCTTGTTGACTCTAAATTTCGGTAGACCGTTCCTTATGCGGTTGATGGTTCTTCTAGAGAGGAGAATACTCTATAATCTGACGCCTTCGTTGTTTAAGGCCCTCATGGGTAACTGTTCTCATTTCCGGAAAAATGGATAAAAAGTTTTGGTGAAAGGCCATCCCGTCGAGAGAAGTTGTCGTTACTTCAGCCTCGTGTTTAAAATGGCTGCACATTTAGTACTCATCATGACGGGTTTGAAAATTAATGTGCTGCTGTGGCATTCCTATGGAAATGTTCCGTTGGGGGCTTCCAACCGAAACGTCTTTCGCAGGTGCAGCTGATGTTCATCTGCTTACAACTTTTTCTCGATGTTCTGCCTGGACAGTAGCCCTTATGAGTATCCCGTTGATATCGGCCTCTCCATCACGTTGCTCACCACTACCGGTTCGTATACTGTAACCCTCAGTTGTAGCTATAGGTGTGCCCCGACGATCCTCGGAAAAGGTCCAACGAATGTATATTTTCAGAAACCTCTCCATGTATTTATGGATTGTTGGTGCTCCTCTTACTCCCTTTGCTAATCGTTTTCTGCCTGTTTGGCATGGGAAACCCTATCAGTAACAATACTAGAGCGAACATAGCTATCTAATTCATGTGAGGAAAGCTCAATCCCTACCATGGCGCAAACGCGAGAACACCTTCGGTAGGAATGAGTTATTATTGTTATTATTTAAAATGACCTAACTTCCACCCACAGGTACTCATGACCTGGTACTTCGCTACTGTACACGGTCGCGATGTGGCAAGTGATTAATAGATTCCTTGGTGTCAGTTGCTTTTTTGGATCTTTATATTCTGCTTGTGCATGTGTCATAGCTCGCGCGTATGCAGACTGGAGAGCCCGTATATAGGGATGTATTATATTTTTTCCAAACTGCGAGCGTTAGAGGTGACAACAGTCACCCCAGGGCGCTTTCTTAGAACTACAATCTGTCACTCCGCAGGTTTTTATTCGTTTACTTCCTGATTAAAGAGAAAGTTTCTTATAATGCGATAGGTGTTTAATAAAACTGCCTTCTGAGCTGCTACGAGTAGCCTCCTGACGCCTAAATTTTTAATATTGTAGCAGCATCTTGCGTGCATATTGCCTGTAAACGAAATCACAATAGGATGAATAGATGCATGCTTCATGTACATTCCACCATATGGTCTTTATTTCATGCCTTAAGTTGCTGTACTTATGGATCTTGGTTGTATAGGTTGACTACAAATTTGGATTAAGTGGACAAGCAATATCGATGATGTAGACTCTTCCACCTTCTTTTTCTCACGTCGCGGTGTTCGATTGATTGGCTAGGATGTTATGATCCGCCTGGATAGTAACATCGCGATTTAAAATTTAATCTTCATTTCCTACAACGAACATTAGAATGAGTCCAGAGAAAGGCATCCATTCTGTTGAAGAGTCCTAGGTTCAGGGCAAGTTGTTGGTGTATAATGCCAACCACATCATTATGTCTGCGCGTATATTCTCTCTGAGACATTACGCGACAGCCATCAATAACGTGGTAGATGGATTCGTTGGTATCTCTACATAATCGGCACTGGCCAACCACTTCTTGATGTAACACTTGTTTGCGATCATTTCTGGTGCTGACAAGCTTGTCCTGAATCGCAATCACGAATATTTCCGTTTCTGGATACAAGACCCCTTTCTCAGCTTATTTTTTAGAGAGAAGTTGTAGGCTCAAGAAGCTATGATCATGGTTCCTTAAAGTAACCAATCCCGATGCAACGGGAACGTGTACGTCATCCACTTCCGCTTCTTCTAACGTAGAAGGTAGGCAAAAACGAGAAATTTACGCAAGATAATTCGTAAAACACTGTTCCTTAGAGTGCGGTCTCTAGTCTCGGATGACATTGCGGGGCAGATGGCAGAGTTGGAGATGAAGGTTTCACCTCTGGACACTTTTTTAAAGTTATCAACCTTAGTACAACGTTAGGAGGAACAGTGTTGTATCAGATGCAGTGATCCCAGAAGCCTGATGCTGGCAAGCCGGGATTTTATTGAGTTGGCTAAGAAATGAAGCTTTCGTATCTCCAAGGCAACCGATCATGAGAACCACAAGATGGTTATTATTATATCACATATTTTTTTTAATTCAAAGCTTTTACCTGGGTGAACCCGGTTATAAAATCATAGCTACGGACTAATTCAAGTGAATGATGAAATTAGGATGTTATAATTCAATCCAATACGATGTTTGAAACCTCCTGCGATGATGTTATAGGTATAAAATTACGAGTGGCCGCGAGCGTTGAAGGTACGAGAGTAGTTCAATAAGTCCTTAGAATGAAGTATAAAAACAATTTTTTTTGGGAAAATTTTTTTTTATTTTTCAACATAATCTCCTTGGAGCTCTATACACTTGGTCAATCGCTTTTCAAGTTTTTTTAATCCTTCAGAAAAGTGCGTTTTCGG
>NC_046661.1:3615192-3637933 GCF_010883055.1 Belonocnema kinseyi | reverse complement strand
TATATCTAGTCGGTAGTGGTGCTGACTGAAAACAGATGATTTGGAGCGATTCGCGCGCCATCTGTTGGTCATTCTAAGGACTTATTGAACTACCCTCGTATATATCATCAGTCACGGTCGCATTTTTATAATTCAATCAAGTGATCTAATGAGAGCAGAGTGCCCCGACATATTGGACAAAGCCTGGTTCTTACACCATCATTGACGGACTGAGTTGCAGTCAAGTAAACGATGGGGAAACCTACAGCTTAAAGTGGGTTCCGAAGCACCAGAACCTCGGTAAAAATACATATAAAAATTTTCAGAAGTACCGGGTCAGGGATCGAACCCCGGACCTCTGAGGTGTAGTTCGAGCGTCTAACCAACTTAGCCACCGAGCACCGAGATAATAATTATTATTATATAATCTACCATTATTCCATTGATTCATCGAAGCTTGTCTGTTTCCGCATTATTTTTTTTCTTTCTATTTTATATTTTAGATTGAATTGAGTCCATTTTGAAAAGCGTGATACAAAATTTGAAAATTATTAATATTTAACGACTTAGTTTCAAAATTCTAATGTAAAAATATTTTTATTTTAAAATAGGTTTGGAAGTTTTCACTTTTTAATGCTTTATGATTTAATTCATTAATTTTTTAATTTTACTGTTAGTAATGAAATCATTTTAAACGTTTTTAGAACAATTCAACTCTGAAGGTTCATAATTTTTCAATTCTGTAATTTTGAGCGGTGAAGTACCTGATACTAATTTGTATTGTCCTTAAAACTTTCATAATTTCAATTTAAAATTACAGTTTTGAATGTATGTCTCTCAAATAGTTTCATTTTTGAGGGTTAATAGTTTTTAATCGTACATTATTAAAAGTTTGCTAAATTTATGAATTAAAAATATTTTTATCTTAAGCACTTTCAATTCAGAAGATTTTTTTATGCATCAAATTCATACTTAAGTATTTAATACTTAAATTGAACATTTTTTCAAGTCACCCTGAAAAATTTATATTTAATGAACATTTATTTTAAAAAATTGTGCAATTGTAGTTTTATAAAGAAAATAAAAATGTTATTCTTCTTTTTATGAAAAAATTTTTTGCCGTCTATTATGGCTTACTAAACTCTAGAAAACGTTCAACGTTTAAAATTAATTTTGTGATCATTCATTTACTTTTTCTCAATTTGAATTTAAAATTACAGTTTTTAATGCGCAACTCTGAAATACAGTGAAACTCTGAAATAGGGTTCCCTGATATAAGTCATGACGTTCCGTAAGTTTACTCAAAGAGGGAGGCGCACGCGAATATGCACGAGGGCGAGCTCACGTCGAGCAGTAATGTCGCTCCGATGCCGAATATATATCGCGAAGTAGTATCACGAAGTTATTGGAGCAATGTTTATCAAAAAGAGCAGTGAAAAACAATTTATTTTGTTTAAAAATGTCATACTACGGTTTAAAATTAATTATATACAATAAGATTTTTTGTAATTATTTCATTAAAATTCAAGTCACACTGTACTGTTTTGTAATATCAAACTGTCAAGTGTTGCAGTGGACAGAGTGAAAACAGTTTTTTGTGCACCAACAATTTATTTGGTATAAAACTAAGTTAAATTATGTTAAATAACTTCTTCATATGTCTGGTTACAAAATTGCGAAGTGCGTTATGCGCTATACGCAAAAGTGCGTGCTTCGCACGTGTGGTGTATTTTTGGCTTTGGTGATGGAAATAAGGGTGAGTGGATGCATAAAAGGCAGAAAGTGCGAAGATCGAGTGTAAAGGAAAAAGGGTGAGTGAAGGCAAAGGTGTAAAGGGTGAAAGTGAGTGGTTTGAAGTGAAAATTTGGAGCGTGTGAAGTTTTTGAGGTTAGCGGTGAAAAAATAATTGCATGGTCAGGGGGGCAAGAGTTAGGTGATAAAGGCGGGAAATGTCACGGAGCTTTGGGAAAGGTAGGATGCCGACGACGCGAAGTCCATAAACTGGCGTCAGAGGGCAGCAGTTACTGGACGATCGCACAGAGCAGAAAACCGTAGTGGCTGCAACAGCTGACGTTGCTGAAAGCATTGGAAGTGGGGTGATGGGTGACTTTGATCGCAGTGACAGCAACGGTGATGAAAGTGCCGAGAAGACGACCCGGGGGGGGGGGGGGGGGGGGAGCGGACTCAGGTACGGGCAAGCAACGTGGAAGGCCCTCAAATTTACAGCGCCTTAACAAGCTAGGCAACGCGGGTTTGAACAGAAGTCTGGACGAATGGCAAAAAAGGCAAGCGCGACTAGCAGTGAAGGGGAGGAAAAAAGGAAAAGAGTGGCGGGAGAAGATGAGGTAGAAAGGGACCAGGATAACAAGAGAGCTAGAATTAAACGGAAAACACCAAAGAGAGATAGGGCGGATGGGGGGATGTTTGAAAAATTGGAAGCTCTCATTAAAGGGTTTAGAGAGGAAACAAGAAAGAGATTGGATGACATGAATAGGGATATGAATAGGCAGGGAAACGATGTAAGGGGGGAAATGAAAAAGGTCAGAGTAAAATAAGAAGAATAGGATAACCGTTGGAAGGAGGAGAAAGACAAGGCTTGGGGTAAGCTAGAGAGCATTGAGAATAGACAGAGAGAGGTTGATCTCCAGAGATCTAGAGAAATAAAACAGTTGGAAGAACGGGTATCCAGTCTAGAAATTAGGAATGAGCATATGGCGGAAAAGACAGAAAATGAGGAAATAGTTAAAGGGAATCAAAGAATCGTCCGAAGTGAGAATAAAAGATTGAAGAAAAGACTCAGTGAGATTAAAAGAAGATTAGAAGGGCAAGCAAGGGCAAAGAGGGAAAATAACATAGTAGTTAAGGGGTTAAAAGTGGAGAGTGAAACAAGAGAAGTGGAAATAAAAAATATTGTGCGAGACATTAGAGTGCAGGTAAGGGTGGGAGTCAAGAGAATAGGAGGGACAAAGGAAGGAAAAGAAGCAATGTTTCCAGTAAAAGTGCGGAGTGAGGAGAAGAAAAAGAAAAGTATGGGGGGAAAAAATTATTGAGAGGAAGAAGGGAAAGAATTGAAGAAGATCTGACATGGAGGGATAGGAAAAGGAGATGGAAAATAGAGCAGAGGGCTTGGGCAGAGAGGAAATGGGACCATATGGTGTGGATAGGGAGATACAAGTTATGGATAAATGGGAAGGAATGGTGCTGGGATGAAGAATTAAAAGAATTAAGGAAAAAGGAAAAAGTCTTGAGAAGGTAGGGGAAGGGAGACGAAAAAGAGTCTAGAAATAAATCAGAGAGGTTTCCAAACGGCAAAGAGGAAACAAAGCGAAGAGGAAAGAAGAGGGAAGGGAAGAGAGAAACGTGAAAATAGCTTTCTGGAATGTGTCAGGCTGGAAGAACAAGAATAAAGGATTTTGGGAGGAGTTAGAAAAGTGGGATGTGATTATGATGAGTGAAACTTGGGCAGATGAGAAAGACTGGAAGGGAATAAAAAAACTGTTACCGAAAGGTTATGTGTGGAAAATGCAAGAAGCAAGAAAAGAACACGTTAAAGGGAGAGGGATGGGCGGCACGGTGTCAGGGGTGAAAAAAGAATTAGCAGTAAAAGGGAAAAAAGATGGGGACATGGAGGAAAAGCATGGAACAATGATAAGAAAAGTTATAATTGGGAAAATAGAAATAGCGGTGGTGTGTGTATACAGAAGAAGAGGGGAGAGGAAGGCTGGAGAGTAATAAGGAGGTGGATCGAGGTAAAGAAGAAAGAATTGGTTTTAATAGGAGGGGACTTAAATGGATGGACTGGCGAACAAGGGGGAGGGTTATGGGATGAAGAAAAGGAGGCATTTATAAGGAACTACAAACATGGATAGAGGGCAGGGAGGGGAGGAAGTTACTAGGCATGATAGGAGAAACAGGGTGGTTTATATACAATGGTAATATGAAAGAAGATGAGGAAGAGGAGATCACATTCAAAGGGAAGGGAGCAACAGTAATAGACTACATCTTGGCTGAAGAAAGAATGCGGCATATGATAGGGAGTGTGAAGGTAGGGAATGAGATAGGGTCTGAACACTTCCCGGTCATAGATACACTAAGAAGAGGCGTCAGTAAGCGCGGCAGAGGGAGAAAGGAAAAAGAGTGCGAAAGAAACACGAAAATGGAAATCTGGGGGTAGATAAATTAAAAGAGTTTAAACAAAACATGGAAAAGGAGAAGGTTAGGTATGAAAAAGAGGAGGGAATAGACTCGTTAATTGAAAGGTTGAAGAGGTCCATTGAAAAGGTAAAGGATGAGCTGGGTACTAATGAAGAAAGAGTAGAGGGAAAGAGAGGCTGGTGGGACGAGGAATGTTGGGAGAGTAAAGAGAGAATAAAAAAGTGTGAGCAAATGGAGAAGAGGGGAAGTGGGGAAGGAGGAGTATAACAGGAGGAAAAAAGAACATGAGAATATGCTGGAAATAAAAAGACAAAGGGGAAAGGAAGAATATAAAGCAGAAGTAGAAAAAGCGATCAAAGAAGGTAGGATGTCGGATGTAATAAATAGGGATAGAGGGGAAAGGAGGGGCGTTAACGAAGAAATAGAAATGGAGGAATAGACGTATTATTTTAAGGGTGTATTAGAGGGAGAGCAGAATAAGATCAAAGGGGAAAAGTGTAGGATAGTCCAAGGAGAAATGGAGGAAGGGAACGCGATAACAAGAGAAGAAGTGGATGAGGCAATAAATAGGTTAAAAAGAAACAAGGCGACAGGAGAAGATGGGATGGAGAACGAAGCGATGAAGCTTGGAGGTGATAGGATTAGGGATGGGATGTGGAAGATCTGCAACAAGGGCTGGAAAGGGGAAGGTTAGCCGGAAGAGTGGACGACGGGGCTGGTGGTACCACTTGCCAAGAAAGGGGAAGGAAAGAAGGTAATGGAATACAGAGGGATCACTCTCATTTCAGTCGGCTATAAAATATATGAAGAAATCTTAAGAAAAAGGTTGGAGAGTCAGGTAGAACAAAAAGAAAGTATCCCACATAATCAGACGGGATTTAGAAAAGGGATGGGAACTATAGACAACATCTACGTACTTAACTATTTAGTTAAAAGAAATTTGGGGAGGAAGGAAGGGAAACTAGACGCCTTGTTCGTAGATTTCAAAGCAGCGCTTGACTCAGTGAACAGAAAAGTACTCTGGCAGGCAATGAAAGAGAGGGGTTTAGAGGAAAAGTTGGTGAAGAGGATAAAGGAAATTTTTACTGAAACCAGGATTAGGTTGAAAATAGGAAAGAAAAAAGGGCAGATTTTCAGGACAGGCCGAGGTCTAAGCCAAGGGTGCTCGTTGAGTCCGTTACTATTTAGTATCCTACTGACAAGCTTAGAGAAGAAGCTAAAGGAGAAAAGGAAAGGAGGAACGGTTTTGGGTACTAGCAAAATATACTTTCTAGCATAGATGTAGTTCTATTAGCAGATGTTCAGAAGGGGATGAACCTATTGATGAGAATTTTCGAAGATTATGTGGGAACAAAAGAACTGACGGTGAACGTAGATAAGACAAAGGTGATGTGTTTCAGAAATAGAAAGAAAAAAATAAATTATGTGTGGAAGATGAACGGACTAAAAGTGGAAATTGTATTGGAGTTCTGTTACCTAGGTTTTTGGTTTGAGGCAGAAGGGGGAAACGAGTTGCAGGTGAGGAGATGAATTGAATGTGCGAGTAAAGTAATGTGCCAAGTATGGGGTATAGGAAAGAGAAGGTTCAAGAACGATTGGAGAATGAGGGTCTGGTTGTTTGATGCGTTGGTGTGGGCGGTGTTGTGTTATGGTGTGGAGATCTGGGGATGAAAGGAATATAGGAAAGTAGAGAGCATGCATGAGCGATTTCTGAGGTGGGTAATGGAGTTAGCTGGAGTTGCCCAGGATATATGTTAAAGGAAGAGTTAGGAAGAGAAAATATGGTTACTAGACAAATTAAGAGAGCCTGGAGGTTTAAAGAGAAGCTAAAAAGGGGAGAGGGAAGTAGAATTGCACAAGGATGTTCTACTCAATATGCTACAAAAACGAATTTTCTATTGCAATCTTACTCTCTAGCTGTGAAATAATAATTTCAGGCCCAGAAATCAATCTTAGTAAACCAGGGTTACTTCGACCAAACATATTTTCAATATTATAAATTATCATAGCAATCTTAGGCGTATCCCTACTACCCTATTTCTTCACGAATCCAGGCATACCACACCATTTATACTTATTAACAATGTTTTTACATAAAATAGTCGCAATAAGTTGAAATAAAGTTTGAAATTTTGCAAATGCTCGATTTAAATTTTCATTTACTTGAAACAGTTCATTGGGATAATTTCGAAATGCACTTTATAACCAAAGAAAATTTTGACGCAAATTTCTCAATATTCTACAAAAACGTGTATTCTATTGCAGTCTTACTCTCTAGCTGGGGAATAATAATTATAGCCCGAGAAATTAGATCAAGATGGCATTCTACCCGATCCAAAAAAGATTATAGCATAAAAAAATTTCCAATTCCAAAAAAACAAAAGCGACGATTTTCTCATATTGCAGACCCATTGACCCATTTACTAAAAAAGGATATTCCATTTGATTGGACAAAAGAACAAGATGCAGCTTTTAATATCCTCAAAAATTTACTCTGTGAAGAACCACTATTGCAGAAACCGGATTTTTCACGACCCTTTATTATTACCAATGACGCCTCTGGCTATGGGATAGGAGGAGTCCTATCTCAGGGAGAAATAGGTAAGGATAAACTTAAATGAAGCTGAAAAAAATAAGATTCTTACAGTAAAGAAGCATTGGCAATTATCTGTTGTGTAATACAATTTCGACCCTACGTATACGGTTGAAAATTCACACTTGTGACAGACCACAAACCATTAATGTGGTTCCAAAATGCTAAGGACGCATGTTCCCGTATTACCAGGTGGAAGCTAAAGCTTCAGAATACGATTTTGATGTAATATACAAGGCTGGTAAAACAAACGTTATCGCTGATGCATTATCAAAGAATCCAGTGGAAGAAGAATCGATAGAACAAAAATTATCAGAATTTGAGATTAATAACAAAAATTTCAAAAACAATTCCTTAAGTGATGAGGAATTTTTAGGTTATGAAAAGAAAAATCGAAACAATGAAATTGTTCTGGGAATCCCCTTCTGGCAAAGGGTGAAGCATCTCAATTTTTTAATAAAAATATTATCGAGTGTAGGGACAAGATGACCATGCGAAAGGAAAATTATACATATTTCTTAGCAGTCAATGGCACTCCTCACGATAATCGGTCCAAACTTTTGGAAAAACGTAACGAATTACCAAGATTTTCTAACCTTAAATTAGGAGAAGCAAAAGAACTAAAAAGCGGCCAATTTTATAATATGTCATTTCCCATTGAATCTGAAGTGAAAGATAACCTTTCACCAACTATTAGTAATATTAAAAAATCAATTTATTCTTTACGCACAATGACTGATAAATTGTTTTTACGATCAATAAGTTTACAGCGAATTCCAGAATAAATCATATAGACTGGAAAGAAATTTTATCATTAATCAATACTCTTTTTTCTGACTCATCTCATCCGTTAGGTGGGCATAAAGGTGTCACAAAAACTTATAACAGGATTCGGCAAAATTTTTATTGGGAAAATATGAAACTAGACACCTGGAGTTGCGTTTGAAAAAATATCAATGGACATCGTTGGTCCATTGTCAGAAACTAAAGCTGAAAATGTGAATATATTAACAATTCAAGATAATTTCACTAAATACGCTTTGGCCATACCCTTACACAATCAACTAGCGAGCACTATAGCAGATTTATTTATCAAAAGGTTTATATGCACATTTGGTGCACCCAAAGGAGTCCTAACAGATCAAGCGACAAATTTTTTAAGTAACTTGATTTAAAGATTAGCAAAGCGCTTCCGTATTAAACAATTTCGAACTACTGCCTTTCAACCACAATCCAACGTTTCATCAGAGCGATCTCATCATATTTTGGGCAAATACATAAAACAATTCGTGAGTAAAAACGTAGAATGGGATGAATGGCTTGAATTGGCAACATTTTCTTATAATACTAGCGTTCACGAAGGAACTAAGTGCACACCTTATGAATTAGTATTTGGCAAACTGGCACGACAACCTTCCAGCGAATCTCCACAACCACACGAAAAATTAGAAACGTAAGATGATTATCTGACCAATCTTATAATTACATTAAATGATATTCGAGGTATAACAAGAGAAAATCTAATTACAGCAAAACATAGATCAAAAATTTATTATGAGAAACGATCCAATCCACAAAATGTAAAAATAGGAGATGAAGTGTTTTTACTAGAGGGTAGAAAAATACATAAATTATCTGATTAATATACAGGACCACATGAAGTTTTAGAAATTTTAGAAAACGGAAATATAAAAATCAAAATAAAGAATAAACCAAAAATAGTTCACATTAATAGACTTAAATGATTAAAAATCTCAAAAATACTTGAGCAAAATTCAGATCAAACTTAAAGTGAAGGATTATTATACATACTAGCCATATTTCATATTTCAGATATAAAGGGTTTTCTTTAAAATGGATTACGGTCACCGCCAAAGAATCGATGCAGTAATTCTTTACTTTGTTTGCTATGTCGACATCATCAAACTATGGCCTCACTTATTCACAAATAAAATTTACAACAGAGATGATTGTAATATTCCGAATTGGATACAAAATGGAATAACTGATTCAGAAACCATAAGAGATATTATTCCGACCATAAAAACTAGAGGACCACTAGCTTACCACTATTTGATACTAAGTCTGCAACAATCGCAACAAAATTTTCTGGCAGACCTCTTAAAAATTGACACAGTGGGTAAATAAATTGAATAGACAAAGTCAAAGAGACATCTATATCTTTTCGCACGAAATTCCAAATAACAATGACAGGTATAACTGTTAATAGGAAACCCCTTTTTCCAGATAATGGAAATCGGAGTCCGAGGTCTCGCTCATCTTCTCCTGCTATTGACATGGACTTACCCAACAAGTGCCATCGTGGGATATGATTGTGGGTCCGATAATCTTAATGTAACAACCTTATCATTATTAGAAGTAGGAGAATTTAATTTTCATTAAAAAACACTAGAAACTAAAGAAACTTATGTTTAACTCTTGCAATTAATCAATCTTGTCAAAACTAAAATAATTCAATATAAAGTAGAAGTAAAGCGCACAGTATATTACTGCGGTATGTATTCACATATATCAGCAGTAACTAATGGAGAAATGACATTTTTAAAAGAAATATCTCGCAGTCCATGCCAAAAAATGCATGAATTTGGTATATTGAATTTGAAAGATGATCTATAAATATCGGATTTAAAAATGAATTTCACTAATTACAGAGTCGTGACTTTCGCCGGTTCAACAAACTTGTACGCAAAATGCTATGGAACACAATATTCTGATCCTTTTGGTACTTGGCAAGATGTATTAGTTACGGGCTCTCTCTTAGTATTTTACTATGAGAGAGTTGGATAACTGCAAATTTGGAAAGTAATAAAGTTATTTTAAATTCAGGGGTTGCTTGCCCATTTGTCGATACTTCTTGCATAGACGTAGCTAAGGGTTACACTGACTTAGAAAAGCTAAGGGAACACATAATGTTCCCCGCAGAAAAACCAACGATTCTGAACTCATAAGCCCGAGGCATTGTTGGTCAACCGATAGCCCACCAAGGAATGTCATTAATGAATATTATGGATGAAGAAACAGTGGATAAGATAGCAAAAACTGCATGGGTCAAATTTTGGTCAATTTTCACAAATTTCGGGACAGCAAGTGCCGGTTTGATCGAAATCATAATAATATTCCGTGGTATTCAACTATTTGCCGATACAATAATACACGGATATTCTTTACATTCTGTTTTTGGTTGGTCAATACATTTATTAGGAGAAATATGGGACTCTGTTACAAATTTATTATTGCATTTAAGAAGAAACAAAAAAACATCAACTGAAGTGTCGGAACAAAGTAAGAACACAACTGATGACTAAGAAAAAGCAATAATTCAGCCTACTCACGTTAATACTGTTCCAACAGATAATCGCTCAACCAACACAGATCCAAGATTATACCCAGTAAATAAATTAACAGAACTAACAATCTCTAATCAACAACAAAATCACTCCTTACATTTCTAAAATTAGAAATGTTTCAAAAACCCATGACACTCCTTCTTCAAGAGCTTATTATTCAACAAGAAAGTCAAGCACTAAAGTACGAAATGCAATTTCAACGAAATACTGAGAGAGAATTTGAATTTTTAGCCAATTTAAAATTTAGAAATTACATAATAATCAGTACAAATAAGGACGAAGTTCTAGCTGAAGAAAATGCAGCACGAAGTCTTTATTGTTCTTTTCAAGAACAAAATAATTTGGTGTTATCTAAAATAATTCACTCTACGCATGATTCGGAAATTATTTTTGAAATAGAAAAAATATGTAAAGATCGTTCCCTTCCACGGCCAATTTTTTCAATAAGTCATATTCATTCTTCATCTGATGAACATCTAACTTACTTAGCTTATTGCCAAGTAGGACTTATAAGAAAAACAGCTCTAGGTAATTTTGAAACCTTAGCTCGCATTAAAGCCGCCCTCTTAGTTTAGCATTAAATTCAAAACATAAGCAGATTAACTATGAACAAAGATTTAGAAGAATCATTTAATAATCTGAAAGTTTCAAGTAAAAAATCAGCGAACCTCAAAAGGAAAAAGACGGTCACAATTAGATCAGAACCAGAGATAATAAATCCAAACGAACAAAAATATAAAAATATAACTAGTGAATTAAATTATTCCCAACAAAATTCTAAGCTTACTCCATTACCAAGCTTCACGCAAACCACGAAATCTCTCAAGAAATGCATTATTTAGGCTAAATTTAAATATGCATGTAAATATATAATTATTGCTTGTTAGTTCATACATACCCACTAATAAAAATATTTTTTTTCTAGGTCACAGATCGAGAAGCAACATGAACAATTTAAAACCTTTCATTTTCATTATAATTGCAATACAGTTAGTGCCCAGTACATACTCAGATTATACATTTACTTCCTATAAAGAGCCTGGGTTACTTTTCGAAAGATTATCTGATTACCACAAAATTACAGCAAAACCAACCCCATCATTTAACATCAAAAACGGACCTTGTCGATTTGGTATTTCCAAAAAGGGATACTCTTCTGAAATATCTTCTTTATCTTCAATGGACCCCTCTTCATCAGGGATAAGCGACTCTATCCCATCTTCATTTTGCGAGTCAACACTGTACAAATCCCAAGGAGTATATTTTTTCAAATTCTCTTCCACCCAATCCGCGCCCATCTGAATGACTCAGAAGTTCGATATTTTTCGTACATTGTCCCTGATGAACAATGTACTTCATTTTCTAGTAATGGCTCAATAATTTTTACTGGGCGACCGATGGGATACGCCATCGCCTATCTTTGAGAAAGGAAATGCTGCCTGTCACTAAGACACTCAAAGTGATATTCGCGACCTTTCTCTCTAAATTTCTCATTTTTCGAAACCTACGTCATTTTTTTTCTTCTCACTTTTCCCGCAACTGTGTTGGAAGGTCCAACAGAACTGATTTGTGCAGTTTGGCAATTTGAAACACCAACTTGAAATTCAAAAGATGTGGAAAGTCCAAAAAATTATAATTTTGTGACGTTTCCAGATTATTAATCTCGGATTGAATGCTAAATGGGTTAGAAGCCCCAGCAAATCTACTTTGTGATTTTAAATAATTAACAGGTCCAAACCCAAACGAGCTGGAAGGCTCTATATAATTAGTCTGTGGAACTTTGAAACTTTCATTTCCTATTTGAGCGTAAAATGATGTAGAAGGTTTGGTAAAGTTTTGTGTGGGTATGTTATAAGCATTAAAACTCTGCTCGTGATTGTCGATTGGTGAAAAATCCAATGTTCCTTGAGAAAAATAATCAATTACACTGATCGATGGAGTTTGTTGTTCAAAATCACTTTGCACATCTAGCATTTGTTCACACTCTAAACTTGTTGGATCTTTAAATAAACCCAAAATCTCATCAATTCCTGTATTAATCTCTGGAGTAATGACTATGTTTTCATTTTTTTCCTCACTGGTAATATTAAAATTACTCATCTCAATTGATAGAGAATTATCATCGCGTTGATCACGCTGAAATTCGAAGAAAGTAAAACCTAAATCCAAAGGCTCACTCATGTTTTCCGCACTGCGTTAAAAAACTATCTCGATCATTAGCTCACGACAAACTGATCTCAAATCGTACCCCAAAAACAGAGAGACTTCATTATTGTAATGAAGAGGGGATAATACGATTTTTAGAGGTAAATATTTTTTAATTTAGAAAAAGGGTCTTATAAAATTTTCTTTCTATTTAAAAAAAAATGTAGGCCGCCCCTTGGCCCTATTATGTTATCTAGTTTATGGGCCATAACTTTTAACCAATGTAATCATACGGGACGCATTCAAAGAATTACCCTACATATTGTTCTGGATTTACACATCGATCCCCACAATACTCCAAACTCACGGGTTGTAACCATAACCATATCTAACTTTGAGTTTTTAGGAAAAATAATTATTTTTTTAAACAGAAAAAAGTCTCAGATAGAGTTTCTTCTCTTTAAAAAAAAGAGAGTTCACCATTTGACATAATTAAATTATCTAGTTTATGGGTCATAACTATCAACCAGGCTAATCATAGGAGAACCACGCATGAACTTACTCTACACTGATCTCTTTTAATGACTCAGATTCACGGGATGTAAGGTTATGTATAAACAATATTTAACTTCACGTGAAACACAGCTCTTTTATTTAAAAAAACTGAAAATTTGAAATTTTTTTTCCTGTTTCTCAAAAATGTGTGCATAATTTTAAATTAAGATTTAAAAAAAAAAACCTGGTTACATTCGTGTACAGAAATAATGAGCATCTGCATGTTTGAGTATAATAATCTTAACAGAATTAAAGCAAAATAATACCATATAAAAGTAAAAAAAACCCCAACAAAAATTTGTTTTCAATTAATTTTTAGGAAATGCTTCCAGACGAAAACGTACCGGAAGCGCAGCTTCCAAATACTATTGACAATGCATTACCGGTTAATCATACAAGAGCCTACTCTAGCATTTTTAGTGCTTATTGCTTATATATTGCTTATAGTGATAATAAGATAGAATTATATAAAAACGCAATTCAAATATCTTTAAAGTTTATACAAAATTGCCTGTTCATCAATTTTAGAATTCCTTTCTTCAATTTTCATAACAAAAAAATGGAACATAAGGAATTGTAATCTACTTTTTTCCAAATTCGATATTTAACTTTATTTTTAATCACGTATCGTTATCTGAAAACGTTATATGCAATTAATTATGCTTATAATTTTCGCCCTAATTTTGGATGTTGTCAAATGTCCTAAAGAAACTTCATTGTAATAAAATCAACATCCAGTTATTAGCTGTTGACAATTTTCGGGTAAATCGCAATACCACCCTCAGTTTTGCATAATGATAATTTTGCATAAATTCTAGCCTGAGCCAATATTTTGAGCGGGACGCTCAAAACTGAAATAAGGGAGGTGTTACGTGACCATAACTAATAAATATTATTAATAATGAGGAAATGAAATTGTACTAAAAAATAAGTAAATAGATAGTTTCATGCATATGTGGGAAAGAGAGTATCACCTAGAGAAGATATAAATAACGCTTCCCCCAATTCTGTATGTGGAACCTTGGTTCTCAATTACGATGACCAAGCTTCCCTTCACGGGGGCGACGGCGCTTTCACGAGGAACAAATCTACGAAGAAAGAATCTTCGGGGGCGAACAAATTGTTCCTCTGAAAAGGACTCAATGTTGAAGAATACATAAGGGTAAAAGAAAGGTACCCACCCAGCCACACCTGAGGACTCGTCAGACGATCTTAAACGATCTTTCTATTTGAAGAATCAAGGGTTAGTACTTTTCAATAAACAACCTCGTCTATTGATTATCGCATCTCGAATTTCAACCCGCAACTCACCTGTCTCGTTCTTTTCAGAACGGACCAATACATAACTGAGGGCGCAACGCTGGTCTATCACTCTCAACCCCATATCTTTCAATCAAAACTGTGTGATTACCATGTAATAAATATCATTAAATTCAGTTCCATTCAAATTCCATTCTCTTCTTTGGCTTGTCCTCGTCCCAAATACATTACGGATAAAATCGAGGATTCTAGGGAACAATTATTCTATTTTATGTTATTCATGACGTAACACATACAAAATAATTTATAATTATTAGCAATATTTTTACGTGAAATAGTCGCAATAAGTTGAAATAAAGTTTGAAATGTTGAAAATGATCTATTTGAATGTTCATTTACTCGAAATATTTCAGTGGGATAATATCGAAATGCACTTTGTAACCAATGAAAATTTTCACTCAAATTTCTCATTGTTCTACAAAAATGTGTTTTCTATTGCAACCTTACTCTCTAGCTGTGAAATAAGATTTACTGACCCAGAAACTGGTCTTATAAAAAGCAGGATGACTCAGACCAAGCATATTTTCAATACTATAAATTATCATTGCAATTTTACACATACCTGTTCCACCTTATTTCCTTGCGAATCCAGACATACCATATCATTTATAATTATTAATCAATGTTTTTACATGAAACAGGCGCAATAAGTTGAAATAATGTTTGGAACGTTACAAATGATCTATTTGAATTTTCATTTAATCGAAACATTTCATTGGGATAATTTTAAAATGCACTTTATAACCAATGATAATTGTGAGTCAAATTTCTCAATGTTCTACAAAAACGTGTTTTCTATTGCAATCTTACTGCCTAGCTGTAAAATAAGAATTACAGACGCAGAAATTAGACTTACAAAAAGGATTACTTAGACCAAGCATATTTTCAATATTATAAATTATAATTGCAATTTTACACATACCTGTTCTACCTTATTTCCTTTCGAATACAGGAATACCATATCATTGTAATGTTGAAACTGCTCTATTTCAATTTCCATTTAATTCAAACATTTTATTGGGATAATTTCGAAATGCACTTTATAGGCAATGAAAATTTTGACTCAAATTTCTCAATATACTACATAAACGGGTTTTCTATTGAAATCGTACTCTCTACCTGGGAAATAATAATTATAGACCATGAAATTAATCTTATGAAAAGCAGGATTACTTAGACAAAGCATATTTTCAATATTATAAATTATCATTGCAATTTTGGACGTCTCTCTACTACCTTATTTCTTCAGGAATCCTGGCATGCCACATCATTTATAATTATTAACCATGTTTTTACATAAAATTGTCGCAATAAGTTGAAATAAAGTTTAAAATGTTGAAAATGCTCCATTTGAATGTTCATTTATTAGAAAAATTTCATTGGGATAATTTCGAAATTCACTTTATACGCAATGAAAATTTTGACTCAAATTTCTCAATATACTACAAAAACGTGTTTTCTATTGCAACCTTACTCTCTAACTGTGAAATAATAATTACAGGCCCAGAAATTAGTCTTATGGAAAGCAGGGTTGCGTAGATCAAGCATATTTTTAATATTGTAAATTATCATTGCAGTTTTAAAAGTAACTCTACTACATACATACATAGATTGGTAAAGAAATAAGTTAGTAGAAATATTTCTAAAATTGCAATGATAAGTTATAGTATTGAAACTATGCTTGGTCTATGTAACCCTGCTTTTTATAAGACTAATTTTTGGATCTGTCATTATTATTTCACAATTAGAGAGCAAGATTTGAATAGAAAATACTTTTTTCTGGTACATTGAGAAGTGTAATAGGTCTCGCATAAATAGGTCTCGTATAAGAAATGCGGTCTTCCACAGGTTTCTAAGAATAGATACTTTTCTATGTTAGAATAGAAAGGGCCCCTTGGCCCTCTCCACCGATAGTCATGTTAGAACAGGGCCTACCCTACAGCCCTAAGGGATGCGTTATTTGTAAGTTTACATTCGCTACGGCAAGGCTGCAAAAAATATTTACCATCTTCTTGAATAAAGTTACTGCGTGGATTTACGGATACATGACAGACATTGAAATTAATTGTTTATTTATCATTGCTACTTAATTGGTAGGAAATACTCAGGGCATATAAAGATTTTTTTAATCTTTAGCCAAAAGATAACACATAAGTAGTCTGAATTAAGTAAGGCTACCAGAGACTCTTAAGAAAGGAGAGACGTCACTTTCAAAAGGAGACATCGCCGGAGTTAAAGAATTTCCCGGTCAACTACGAGTGATAGAAAATACGAGCAACAAGCCTTGCACCCTATCAGCGGCCCTCAAATGCACCCGCGGCGGTCAACGTATTGCGTAAGTTAATATTGATGATTGTACAAGTAAGAAGGGATACGCGGCTTCTTCCTTTGATAAACGACGTGTGAAATATTGATTGTATAAGTAAGAAGTGATACGCGGCTTCTTTCTTCAATAAACGACAAGTGCAAAAGTGTATTAGGAAGAAGTGATACGCGGCTTCTTTCTTTAATAAACGGCGTGTGAAATAGTGATTGTACAAGCAAGAAGTAATACGCAGCTTCTTTCTTCAATAAACGAAACAAAAAAAACAAAATTGTCATCCGCGCCGCGACACACACACACACACCCGACAGAACCGAACCAATACAGAGTACTTTGCGCATGCATAAACAATAATTACACTAGCACTGTCGGCATATCTAAAAAACGTACCGGAAAACCCGGTCGAGGAATTAGAGGAAATTGAAGAAAATCAAACTTTAATCACTATGAATCCACCAGAAAATCTAAATCGGGCTAATACGCCATATCAGTTACAAATAATAATGGACAAACTAGCGTTTATGGAAGAAGGTATCAGACGATTGAATTTAGAAAACGGTAAACGAGCGAACGAGATAGCCACAGTAGCAAGGCTTAACAATTTAATAGAGACGGAAGACGGATCCTCACGCGCGATGCCCGAAAATCAAAATAAAGAAGAAATTCACGTTCGTGAACACTTACATAGGCGAATCCACGGGATAGACCACGAAAGCATTACTTCAGAAAGACCTCCCACTTCCGCAAGTAGGCAAATTTTGTCAACAAAAGTACATTATTTTAATTTGATTGTCGCTAAAGAAATTATCAGAACCGTAGAAGTTTTAAAAGGTATTGATGATTAAGGAGTGGAAGACTTTATTTCAATGGTAAAACGTGCACAAGGTCGTTGGTCCCAAAAAGAGTTGTTTTTGGATTTTATTATAGCGGAAAAAATTACCGACCAAGCAAAACGGGCTATCCGATTCACCTCTATTAGAACTTATGAAGAACTAGTCGAGGCGCTTCGACAAAACGTCGGAATAATTAGTGCAGTCGAATTAAGTCGGTCGAAACTCGAGGGAATAAAACAAGCTCCCATGAAATCTGTACAAAATTATAACCTCCGATTCAGACAACAATTAATGAACTACATTAAGCGGTTTAAAACGAACATCCAAATAGCACGATCAGGCAATTAGATTTACAGGTAGAGAAAAAATCGCCTGTTGAAAAATACATAATGAACCTGAAAGAAGAGATCGGAACTCAAGTTTGACCGTTGAAACCAACCACGCTAAATCAAGCTCAGAAGGAAGCTCCAGAATCAGAAGTTTGGTTCAAGGAGAGAAACCAAGGTAGAATAAACACCCATCAAAGCCTGCCTCCTAGGACAAATAGACCAGCAACGTCCCAGTACCCCCTTCAACAGAGATTGCAGTTATTCTGCGGTTACTGTAAAAATGTAGGCCACCAGGAAGCACAATGCTACACGAAAATGAGAAATATTCAGAAAGGACAGTCAACTTCCCGACCACCGAACCGAGTGAACCAGCTCCAGGTAGAATACTCGAAAAAACAGGATTTCGAGGCAAGCATAAGCGTGCAGGGGACACTGAACACATAATATCTGCTATACCGGAACAAATGTATTCTATTAGAGGACAATTTCATGGAACCAGAGGATTAGCTCAGTTATTAGTAGAGAGTGGAGCCTCCTTAAACTTGATCAAGGATAAAATACTTACGGAACATCAAGCACGTCAACAACTGCGAACAACATTTTCTATGGGAAACGATAAACACCGCATCGATGAAGTAACCATACTCACATTTCAGGGCAAGGAACATAATTTCATAATTATTCTTAGCAATTTTCCGTTACCAGAAGGCGGAATCATAGGACTCCCATTTTTTACATTCTTACGAATTTAATTTATCCAACAAGACTCTTCAGTTTAATGATAAAATACATCCACTAAAAATCGACGGAATCGTCATATCGAGAAATTCTGTAAAAATTATCACAAAAGAAACAGGTAGAAAACAAGGACATGTACTTACAGAAAATAACTTTCACGTTCCTGATTCCATTTATCGAATTAAAGACTCACAGATTAACATTCCCATCAGCAACGAAACTGAAAAGGAGATAAGATTGTCAGACGATGACATAAAGTTTAAATTTATCAGCTCACTACCAGAACGCAAAGAACAGATTAATTATATCACCATCTAGGAACTTAGAGCGAGGATAAAATTACTACAGGAAAATCTACGGTGGCAACATATTGAAGAAGCACATAGAGAAGTGATTGAAAAAATTACCACGTCTTATAACAACATTTTTTCACTACCGGGTGATTCGCTTCCATGTACAGGTTTAGCTTCTCATAAAAATCGTCCTCAAAAATGAAAAGATAATAAACTTACGTCAGCCTCGTCATCTAGAATGTCATCGAGAAGAAATCTTCAGTCAAGTTAACGAAATGCTCACAAAAAAGATAGTAGGAGAATCAAACTTACCGTTCAATTCACCCCTATGAGTGGTCTCAAAGAAGAGAGACGCCTCAGGGAAGACAAGTGGAGACTCGTCGTCGACTTCAGGAAGCTGAACGAGAAAACTGATCAAGACGCATATCCACTTCCGGTAATCGACGATGTCCTCGACCATCTGGGAAAAGTCAAATTCTTTTCAGCATTCGGTCTGAGTTCCGGTTTTCATCAAATTCAAATGGAAGATGATTCCAAAAAGTACACTGCGTTTTCTACACTTGAGGGACATTTTCATTTTAATCGAATGCCTTTGGGTCTAAAGAACGCCGCAGCCACATTCCAAAGCATGATGGATATGGCAGTAAGGGGACTGATTGGAAAAATTTGCTTTGTTCACCTGGATGGCATTGTGGTAGTTGGAAAAACAATACAAGAGCACAACAAAAACAAAACAAACAACAAAAAAAAGTGCGAGTTTTTGAGGCCAGAACTCGAATATCTGGGCCATTTAATCACAAAAGATGGAGTGAAACCTAACCCGAATAAAGTATCAGCGGTTAATAATTTTAAAAGACCAATAAACAGAAAAGAAGTCATGTACTTCTTGGGATTATCCGGATATTATCGCAAATTCTTTAAAAAAAACTATTCAACTATAGCAAATCCATTGACAGAACTGACAAAATGGATCAACGTTTCAAGTGGACTTCAGCCTGTGAGAATAGCTTTCAAGAATTGAAAGACTGTCTTTGCTCCTCCCACGTATTAAAATATCCAGATTGCAATGAAACATTTACATTGACCACAGATGCTAGCAATGTAAGCTTAGGAGCCATTTTATCTCAAAAAGGACATCCCGTTTGTTATATTTCAAGAACGTTAAATGCACCGTTAAAATATATAACTACAGAGAAGGAACTTCTAGCGATTGTTTGGGCAATTAGACGATTACGGCAATATTTATTGGGATGCAATTTTATAATACAGATGGATTATCAAGGCTTGAAGTGGCTCTTCAACGTGAAAGATCCTTCGTTAAGGTTGCTAAGCTGGAGACTACAGATTGAAGGATATATGTACGTGATTAAGTACAAGAAAGGCAAGGACAATAACGCGGCCGATGCATTCTCCCGAATGCATGCATTCAAGCAACTGGAAAATATTTCAGAAAATTTACCTGCAAACATAGAAGACATTGCTGAAGAAAATAATCCAGAATCTGATGTAGGGATCATTGCCGATAATAATGACTCAGAAACTGAAGAGATCTGCTCTAAACCAGAAGAATTTGTAGAGAGGGAACCAGAAAACTTGCTACGAATACAACTGCCAGACTTCGATGAAGAATTGTGGTTGAAATTAATTTACATTAAATTAAAAGACTTCGTAACTAATAAAAGCTGGAAGATATTGAAGTTGCATATGGAAGACCCTCTAATCACCAATCTGGAGAGAGTACGCATTCGAGATATGTTGAATTTTCTTTTGCAAACAAAATTTAAGGAAAATAATTTTCTCCTCTGTGAATGACCTGACAAAGTACTAAATGAGGAGGAAAAGCAAAATTTATTAAGAGAAGCACACGGAAACGTAGCGACAAGTCACTTTGGAAAAAAAAAACCATCCGTAGACTACGTGAACAAACGTCTTGGGAAGACATGGAAAAGGATGCAATTAATTTCATCAAAAAATGTAGGACTTGCCAACAGAAAAAGTTTACCCGAATCCGATCCAAAGTAGAAGCTGTGATTCCAGAAGTACCGACGTAACCAAACGAAAAAATAGCTGTAGACATAGTTGGACTATTGGGCGAAACGCAATCTGACAATAAATACATCCTATCCATTCAGGACGTCCTCACCAAATACATTATCCTGGTTCCATTAAAGGAGACAACGAGTAAGAGCATACTGACTAATTTGCTTGATCACTATATTTATATTTTTCTGCCCTAAACACATACTCACAGATCAAGGTGCAAATTTTATATCAGAACTTGCTCAAAAATTCGAGAATTTATTCAGAATTAAGCATATTAAGACCACAGATTTTCACCAACAAAGCAATGGAGCCCTCGAGAGAACTAACGGAACAAGTAAGGAACTGCTGAAAACATACATGCCAGATAATGAAACCGAAATCAATCAAAACTATCGATCAAAAACTAATCGATCAAAAACTAAATCTGGTATGCTATCCTTCAATATAGCATTTCACTAAAGTACAGGTCTAACGCCGTTCGAGATGACCTTCGGCGGAAAAGCTAATTTACCTTCATCGCTGGCTACCACGAGCTCACTAACATATCAGGAAATGCTAGACATATGGAAAAGGCGACACGATTCCAATAGTTCTCGCATAAATAGGTCTCGTATAAGGATAGTCGTATAGTCGTGTTGGAACAGGGCCTATCCTACAGCCCTAAGGGATGCGTTAGTTTTAAGTTTACATTCGCTACAGCAATGCTGTAAAATATATTCCACATCTTTTTGAATAAAGTTACTGGATGGATTTAGGGATCCATGACAGCCATTGAAATTAATTGTTTATTTATAATTGAAGTGCTTAGACCGTCACAGAAGTTTCAGTCCAAATTTTTATTGAATATCAAGTATATTTCGAAATTATCCCAACGAATTGTTTCGATTAGATGAAAATTTATCGGAGCATTTTCAAAATTTGAAACTGACGTTTAACGGATTTGCACGTCTCTTGAAATTCTGAATCGAATGATTTATACATTTAGGAGTCACTTTTTTCATTAAAATTATATTATATTAGCAATAACCTTAGACAAAGTTACCTTAGTTTTGAAGAATTATTGTATTAATTTTGTTTTTAAATTGACTCCTAAAAGTATATATCATTCGATTCAGAATTTCAAAAAACGTGCGAATCCCTTGAATGGGGTGCGGGGTGAGGTAAGGGGCATGCAGTGCAGTGAGTTCAAAAGCGTGGGCGTGCCTAAAGATCACCGTAATATTTGGCCGCGAGGATCAGTAGTTACTTGCCTTAAGTTTACTCTATGCAGAAACTTCGTTGGCCTCTGTGTTTTCATATTTATTTAAGAAAAATTGTTTAGATAGGTACATATACTTGTAGATGAAAGTCAATAGATTTTTATGATATTGTATATTTGTGAAATAATCATTAAGAGCCGAGAAATTAGTCTTCAAAAGTAGGGTAACTTTGGCTAAGCTTATTGCTAATATAATAAATGTGTATTACAATTAAAAAAAATATATACATATATAGACATAGAGCATTCTTTTATGAATGCAGGCATGTCATATAAGTCATATTCTTCATTGTACTTTCAAAGAAAATAGTGGTCAACGATGATCGTACAAAAGCTCATGTCCCCAGCCCTCTTAACATGTAATAACAAACTTTTTGCCTCATATGTGTTAAATATTTACTTTGCTCTTGTCTCCTTATTAAAAAAATGATTTTAAAAATATTATTTACCACGCAGTAAAATTCATCGAAAAAGGTTCACACGTCCCTGAATGTTTACATTCGGACTGGAACTATATCAGAGTTGGTTCTCATCCATCGTCAGGCCCAAAACCTTCACTGTAGTTTAATTTTGGTGGGCTAATAATTTCCAAGCAAATAGGAACATTGTTATTAGAAAAAAAATATTTTCTTTACACACTGTAAAAAAGTTGGTGTAAATTTACATCCTGCGACGATGGAAATCATTCAATCGGCGTGGCACATAGTAAATACTGCAGAATTCTTTAAAACTGTAAAAATGATATTTTGAGGTTTGGCCTCCTTAAACTGTTTCGTTAAACTCAAACACCCTTTGCAGTTATTGAAAAT